>NW_026277019.1:0-94634 GCF_023373465.1 Oncorhynchus keta
CAGATACATCTCTATGAAGAGGATAAAGACAGACAAACTCTCGTCTATGACAGATACATCTCTATAAAGAGGATAAAGACAGACAAACTCTACGTCTATGACAGATACACCTCTATGAAGAGGGATAAAGACAGACAAACTCTACGTCTATGACAGATACACCTCTATGAAGGGATAAAGACAGACAAACTCTCGTCTATGACAGATACACCTCTATGAAGAGGGATAAAGACAGACATACTCTACGTCTATGACAGATACACCTCTATGAAGAGGGATAAAGACAGACAAACTCGTCTATGACAGATACATCTCTATGAAGAGGGATAAAGACAGACATACTCTACGTCTATGACAGATACATCTCTATGAAGAGGGATAAAGACAGACAAACTCTACGTCTATGACAGATACATCTCTATGAAGAGGATAAAGACAGACAAACTCTACGTCTACTGACAGATACATCTCTATAAAGAGGGATAAAGACAGACATACTCTACGTCTATGACAGATACACCTCTATGAAGAGGATAAAGACAGACAAACTCTACGTCTATGACAGATACATCTCTATAAAGAGGGATAAAGACAGACATACTCTACGTCTATGACAGATACATCTCTATAAAGAGGATAAAGACAGACAAACTCTACGTCTATGACAGATACATCTCTATGAAGAGGGATAAAGACAGACATACTCTCGTCTATGACAGATACATCTCTATGAAGAGGATAAAGACAGACAAACTCTACGTCTATGACAGATACATCTCTATGAAGAGGGATAAAGACAGACAGATACATCTCTATGAAGAGGGATAAAGACAGACATACTCTACGTCTATGACAGATACACCTCTATAAAGAGGGATAAAGACAGACAGATACATCTCTATGAAGAGGGATAAAGGTGACAAACAGGTGAATAACAGGTGAATAAGAGGTGACTAACAGGTGAATAACAGGTGACTAACAGGTTACTAACAGGTGAATAACAGGTGACTAACAGGTGACAAACAGGTGAATAACAGGTGAATAACAGGTGACTAACAGGTGACTAACAGGTGACTAACAGGTTACTAACAGGTGAATAACAGGTGACTAACAGGTGAATAACAGGTGAATAACAGGTGAATAACAGGTGACCAACAGGTAAATAACAGGTTACGAACAGGTGAATAAGAGGTGACTAACAGGTGGATAACAGGTGACTAACAGGTGACAAACAGGTGACAAACAGGTGACAAACAGGTGACAAACAGGTGACTAACAGGTGAATAAGAGGTGAATAAGAGGTGACTAACAGGTGAATAAGAGGTGAATAACAGGTGACAAACAGGTGAATAACAGGTGACAAACAGGTGACAAACAGGTGACTAACAGGTGAATAAGAGGTGAATAAGAGGTGACTAACAGGTGACTAACAGGTGACTAACAGGTGAATAAGAGGTGACTAACAGGTGAATAACAGGTGACTAACAGGTGAATAACAGGTGACTAACAGGTGAATAACAGGTGAATAAGAGGTGACTAACAGGTGAATAACAGGTGAATAAGAGGTGACTAACAGGTGAATAACAGGTGAATAACAGGTGAATAAGAGGTGACTAACAGGTGAATAACAGGTGAATAACAGGTGACTAACAGGTGAATAACAGGTGACCAACAGGTGACCAACAGGTGAATAACAGGTGAATAACAGGTGACTAACAGGTGACTAACAGGTGAATAACAGGTGAATAACAGGTGACTAACAGGTGACTAACAGTTGAATAACAGGTGACTAACAGGTGAATAACTGGTAACTAACAGGTGAATAACAGGTGAATAAGAGGTGACAAACAGGTGAATAACAGGTGACCAACAGGTGACCAACAGGTGAATAACAGGTGAATAACAGGTGACTAACAGGTGACTAACAGGTGAATAACAGGTGAATAACAGGTGACTAACAGGTGAATAACAGGTGACTAACAGGTGACAAACAGGTGACAAACAGGTGACAAACAGGTGACAAACAGGTGACTAACAGGTGAATAACAGGTGAATAAGAGGTGACTAACAGGTGGATAACAGGTGAATAACAGGTGACTAACAGGTGAATAACAGGTGAATAACAGGTGACTAACAGGTGAATAACAGGTGAATAACAGGTGACAAACAGGTGACAAACAGGTGACTAACAGGTGACTAACAGGTGAATAAGAGGTGACAAACAGGTGGATAACAGGTGAATAAGAGGTGACAAACAGGTGAATAACAGGTGAATAACAGGTGACTAACAGGTGACCAACAGGTGAATAAGAGGTGACAAACAGGTGACAAACAGGTGACAAACAGGTGGATAACAGGTGAATAACAGGTGAATAACAGGTGACCAACAGGTGAATAAGAGGTGACCAACAGGTGAATAACAGATGACCAACAGGTGGATAACAGGTTACTAACAGGTGAATAAGAGGTTACTAACAGGTGAATAAGAGGTGACTAACAGGTGAATAACAGGTTACTAACAGGTGAATAACAGGTGACCAACAGGTGGATAACAGGTGAATAACAGGTGAATAAGAGGTGAATAACAGGTGACCAACAGGTGACCAACAGGTGAATAACAGGTGAATAACAGGTGACAAACAGGTGAATAACAGGTGAATAACAGGTTACTAACAGGTGACAAACAGGTGAATAACAGGTGAATAAGAGGTGACTAACAGGTGAATAAGAGGTGAATAACAGGTTACTAACAGGTGAATAACAGGTTACTAACAGGTTACTAACAGGTGACTAACAGGTGAATAACAGGTGACAAACAGGTGAGTAACAGGTGGATAACAGGTGAATAAGAGGTGACAAACAGGTGAATAAGAGGTGAATAACAGGTTACTAACAGGTGACAAACAGGTGACTAACAGGTGAATAACAGGTGACAAACAGGTGAATAACAGGTGAATAAGAGGTGACTAACAGGTGAATAAGAGGTGACTAACAGGTGAATAAGAGGTGACTAACAGGTGAATAACAGGTGAATAAGAGGTGACTAACAGGTGAATAACAGGTGAATAAGAGGTGACTAACAGGTGAATAACAGGTGAATAACAGGTGAATAAGAGGTGACTAACAGGTGAATAACAGGTGAATAACAGGTGACTAACAGGTGACTAACAGGTGAATAACAGGTGACTAACAGGTGAATAACAGGTGAATAACAGGTGAATAAGAGGTGACTAACAGGTGAATAACAGGTGAATAACAGGTGACTAACAGGTGAATAACAGGTGACTAACAGGTGACAAACAGGTGACAAACAGGTGACAAACAGGTGACAAACAGGTGACTAACAGGTGAATAAGAGGTGAATAAGAGGTGACTAACAGGTGAATAACAGGTGAATAACAGGTGACTAACAGGTGAATAAGAGGTGACTAACAGGTGACTAACAGGTGACTAACAGGTGACAAACAGGTGACAAACAGGTGACAAACAGGTGACTAACAGGTGAATAAGAGGTGAATAAGAGGTGACTAACAGGTGGATAAGAGGTGAATAACAGGTGACTAACAGGTGACTAACAGGTGAATAAGAGGTGAATAACAGGTTACGAACAGGTGAATAACAGGTGAATAACAGGTGAATAACAGGTGACTAACAGGTGACAAACAGGTGGATAACAGGTGAATAACAGGTGAATAACAGGTGACCAACAGGTGAATAAGAGGTGACCAACAGGTGAATAACAGGTGACTAACAGGTGAATAACAGGTGACCAACAGGTGAATAACAGGTGACTAACAGGTGACAAACAGGTGACTAACAGGTGAATAAGAGGTGACTAACAGGTGAATAACAGGTGACTAACAGGTGAATAACAGGTGAATAACAGGTGAATAACAGGTGACCAACAGGTAAATAACAGGTTACTAACAGGTGAATAAGAGGTGACTAACAGGTGAATAAGAGGTGACAAACAGGTGAATAACAGGTTACTAACAGGTGACAAACAGGTGGATAACGGGTGACAAACAGGTGAATAACAGGTGACTAACAGGTGACCAACAGGTGAATAACAGGTTACTAACAGGTGAATAACAGGTTACTAACAGGTTACTAACAGGTGACTAACAGGTGAATAACAGGTGACAAACAGGTGAGTAACAGGTGAATAACAGGTGAATAAGAGGTGGCTAACAGGTGAATAAGAGGTGAATAAGAGGTGACCAACAGGTGGATAACAGGTGACAAACAGGTGAATAACAGGTGAATAACAGGTTACTAACAGGTGAATAACAGGTGACCAACAGGTGAATAACAGGTTACTAATAGGTGAATAACAGGTTACAAACAGGTGACAAACAGGTGACTAACAGGTGACAAACAGGTGAATAACAGGTGACTAACAGGTGACAAACAGGTGACTAACAGGTGAATAACAGGTGACAATCAGGTGAATAACAGGTGAATAACAGGTGACCAACAGGTGAATAACAGGTTACTAACAGGTGAATAACAGGTTACTAACAGGTGAATAACAGGTTACTAACAGGTGAATAACAGGTGACTAACAGGTGAATAACAGGTGACCAACAGGTGAATAACAGGTGACAAACAGGTGAATAACAGGTGAATAACAGGTGACTAACAGGTGAATAACAGGTGACTAACAGGTGAATAACAGGTGAATAACAGGTGACCAACAGGTAAATAACAGGTTACTAACAGGTGAATAAGAGGTGACTAACAGGTGAATAAGAGGTGACAAACAGGTGAATAACAGGTTACTAACAGGTGACAAACAGGTGGATAACAGGTGACAAACAGGTGAATAACAGGTGAATAACAGGTGACCAACAGGTGAATAACAGGTTACTAACAGGTGAATAACAGGTTACTAACAGGTGAATAACAGGTTACTAACAGGTGAATAACAGGTGACCAACAGGTGAATAACAGGTTACTAACAGGTGAATAACAGGTTACTAACAGGTGAATAACAGGTTACTAACAGGTGAATAACAGGTGACCAACAGGTGAATAACAGGTTACTAATAGGTGAATAACAGGTTACAAACAGGTGACAAACAGGTGACTAACAGGTGACAAACAGGTGAATAACAGGTGACTAACAGGTGACAAACAGGTGACTAACAGGTGAATAACAGGTGACAATCAGGTGAATAACAGGTGAATAACAGGTGACTAACAGGTGAATAACAGGTGACAAACAGGTTACTAACAGGTGAATAACAGGTTACTAACAGGTGAATAAGAGGTGACTAACAGGTGGATAACAGGTGAATAACAGGTGAATAACAGGTGAATAACAGGTGAATAACAGGTGAATAACAGGTGAATAACAGGTGACAAACAGGTGAATAACAGGTGAATGAGAGGTGACTAACAGGTGAATAACAGGTGAATAAGAGGTGACTAACAGGTGAATAAGAGGTGAATAACAGGTTACTAACAGGTGAATAACAGGTTACTAACAGGTGACAAACAGGTGACTTACAGGTGAATAACAGGTGAATAACAGGTGACTAACAGGTGACTAACAGGTGACAAACAGGTGAGAAACAGGTGGATAACAGGTGAATAACAGGTGAATAACAGGTGACAAACAGGTGAATAACAGGTGACAAACAGGTGACAAACAGATGACAAACAGGTGGATAACAGGTGAATAACAGGTGAATAACAGGTGAATAACAGGTGAATAACAGGTGACTAACAGGTGGATAACAGGTGAATAACAGGTGAATAACAGGTGAATAACAGGTGAATAACAGGTGAATAACAGGTGACCAACAGGTGGATAACAGGTTACTAACAGGTGAATAACAGGTGACCAACAGGTGAATAAGAGGTGAATAACAGGTTACTAACAGGTGAATAACAGGTTACTAACAGGTGACAAACAGGTGACTTACAGGTGAATAACAGGTGAATAACAGGTGACTAACAGGTGACTAACAGGTGACAAACAGGTGACAAACAGGTGGATAACAGGTGAATAACAGGTGAATAACAGGTGACAAACAGGTGAATAACAGGTGACAAACAGGTGACAAACAGATGACAAACAGGTGGATAACAGGTTACTAACAGGTGAATAACAGGTGAATAACAGGTGAATAACAGGTGACCAACAGGTGGATAACAGGTGAATAACAGGTGAATAACAGGTGACCAACAGGTGAATAACAGGTGAATAACAGGTGACCAACAGGTGAATAACAGGTGACTAACAGGTGAATAACAGGTGACCAACAGGTGAATAACAGGTGAATAACAGGTGACCAACAGGTGGATAACAGGTTACTAACAGGTGAATAACAGGTGACCAACAGGTGAATAAGAGGTGAATAACAGGTGAATAACAGGTGAATAACAGGTGACCAACAGGTGGATAACAGGTTACTAACAGGTGAATAACAGGTGACCAACAGGTGAATAAGAGGTGAATAACAGGTTACTAACAGGTGAATAACAGGTTACTAACAGGTGACAAACAGGTGACTTACAGGTGAATAACAGGTGAATAACAGGTGACTAACAGGTGACTAACAGGTGACAAACAGGTGACAAACAGGTGGATAACAGGTGAATAACAGGTGAATAACAGGTGACAAACAGGTGAATAACAGGTGACAAACAGGTGACAAACAGATGACAAACAGGTGGATAACAGGTGAATAACAGGTGAATAACAGGTGAATAACAGGTGACCAACAGGTGGATAACAGGTGAATAACAGGTGACCAACAGGTGACTAACAGGTGAATAACAGGTGAATAACAGGTGACCAACAGGTGGATAACAGGTTACTAACAGGTGAATAACAGGTGACCAACAGGTGAATAACAGGTGAATAACAGGTGACCAACAGGTGGATAACAGGTGAATAACAGGTGAATAAGAGGTTACTAACAGGTGAATAAGAGGTTACTAACAGGTGAATAACAGGTTACTAACAGGTGACAAACAGGTGACTTACAGGTGAATAACAGGTGAATAACAGGTGAATAACAGGTTACTAACAGGTGAATAACAGGTTACTAACAGGTGACAAACAGGTGACTTACAGGTGAATAACAGGTGAATAACAGGTGACTAACAGGTGACTAACAGGTGACAAACAGGTGACAAACAGGTGGATAACAGGTGAATAACAGGTGAATAACAGGTGAATAACAGGTGAATAACAGGTGACAAACAGGTGACAAACAGATGACAAACAGGTGGATAACAGGTGAATAACAGGTGAATAACAGGTGAATAACAGGTGAATAACAGGTGAATAACAGGTGAATAACAGGTGAATAACAGGTGACAAACAGGTGAATAACAGGTGAATAACAGGTGAATAACAGGTGACTAACAGGTGGATAACAGGTGAATAACAGGTGAATAACAGGTGACCAACAGGTGACTAACAGGTGAATAACAGGTGACAAACAGGTGAATAACAGGTTACTAACAGGTAAATAACAGGTGACCAACAGGTGAATAAGAGGTGACAAACAGGTGACAAACAGGTGACTAACAGGTGAATAACAGGTGAATAACAGGTTACTAACAGGTGAATAACAGGTGACCAACAGGTGAATAAGAGGTGAATAACAGGTTACTAACAGGTGAATAACAGGTTACTAACAGGTGACAAACAGGTGACTTACAGGTGAATAACAGGTGAATAACAGGTGACTAACAGGTGACTAACAGGTGACAAACAGGTGACAAACAGGTGGATAACAGGTGAATAACAGGTGAATAACAGGTGACAAACAGGTGAATAACAGGTGACAAACAGGTGACAAACAGATGACAAACAGGTGGATAACAGGTGAATAACAGGTGAATAACAGGTGAATAACAGGTGAATAACAGGTGACCAACAGGTGGATAACAGGTGAATAACAGGTGAATAACAGGTGAATAACAGGTGAATAACAGGTGAATAACAGGTGACCAACAGGTGGATAACAGGTTACTAACAGGTGAATAACAGGTGACCAACAGGTGAATAACAGGTGAATAACAGGTGACCAACAGGTGGATAACAGGTTACTAACAGGTGAATAAGAGGTTACTAACAGGTGAATAAGAGGTTACTAACAGGTGAATAACAGGTGAATAAGAGGTGACAAACAGGTGGATAACAGGTGACCAACAGGTGGATAACAGGTGAATAACAGGTGACCAACAGGTGGATAACAGGTTACTAACAGGTGAATAAGAGGTTACTAACAGGTGAATAAGAGGTTACTAACAGGTGAATAACAGGTGAATAAGAGGTGACAAACAGGTGGATAACAAGTGACAAACAGGTGAATAACAGGTGACTAACAGGTGAATAACAGGTGACCAACAGGTGAATAACAGGTGAATAACAGGTGACCAACAGGTGGATAACAGGTTACTAACAGGTGAATAAGAGGTTACTAACAGGTGAATAAGAGGTTACTAACAGGTGAATAACAGGTGAATAAGAGGTGACAAACAGGTGGATAACAAGTGACAAACAGGTGAATAACAGGTGACTAACAGGTGAATAAGAGGTGACTAACAGGTGAATAACAGGTGACAAACAGGTGAATAACAGGTGACTAACAGGTGATTAAGAGGTGACTAACAGGTGAATAACAGGTGACAAACGGGTGAATAACAGGTGACAAATAGGTGAATAACAGGTGACAAACAGGTGAATAACAGGTGACTAACAGGTGAATAACAGGTGAATAAGAGGTGACTAACAGGTGAATAACAGGTGAATAACAGGTGACAAACAGGTGAATAACAGGTGACTAACAGGTGAATAACATGTGAATAACAGGTGAATAAGAGGTGACTAACAGGTGAATAACAGGTGAATAACAGGCGAATAACAGGTGACTAACAGGTGGATAACAGGTGAATAACAGGTGACCAACAGGTGGATAACAGGTGAATAACAGGTGACCAACAGGTGAATAACAGGTTACTAACAGGTGAATAACAGGTGAATAACAGGTTACTAACAGGTGGATAACAGGTGAATAACAGGTGAATAACAGGTGACCAACAAGTGGATAACAGGTGAATAACAGGTGACCAACAGGTGAATAACAGGTTACTAACAGGTGAATAACAGGTGAATAACAGGTTACTAACAGGTGACTAACAGGTGAATAACAGGTGAATAACAGGTGACCAACAGGTGGATAACAGGTGAATAACAGGTGACCAACAGGTGACTAACAGGTGACTAACAGGTGACCAACAGGTTACTAACAGGTGAATAAGAGGTTACTAACAGGTGACCAACAGGTTACTAACAGGTAAATAACAGGTAAATAACAGGTGACAAACAGGTGACCAACAGGTGGATAACAGGTGAATAACAGGTGAATAACAGGTGAATAACAGGTTACTAACAGGTGAATAAGAGGTGACTTAACAGGTGGATAACAGGTGAATAAGAGGTGACAAACAGGTGAATAACAGGTGACTAACAGGTGAATAACAGGTGAATAACAGGTGACCAACAGGTGGATAACAGGTGGATAACAGGTTACTAACAGGTGAATAACAGGTGACCAACAGGTGAATAACAGGTGAATAAGAGGTGACTAACAGGTGAATAACAGGTGACCAACAGGTGAATAACAGGTGACCAACAGGTGGATAACAGGTTACTAACAGGTGAATAAGAGGTTACTAACAGGTGAATAAGAGGTGACTAACAGGTGAATAACAGGTGAATAAGAGGTGAATAACAGGTGAATAAGAGGTGAATAACAGGTGAATAAGAGGTGAATAACAGGTGAATAACAGGTGACTAACAGGTGACTAACAGGTGAATAACAGGTTACTAACAGGTGACCAACAGGTTACTAACAGGTGAATAACAGGTTACTAACAGGTGACCAACAGGTTACTAACAGGTAAATAACAGGTAAATAACAGGTAAATAACAGGTGACCAACAGGTTACTAACAGGTAAATAACAGGTGAATAACAGGTGACCAACAGGTGAATAACAGGTTACTAATAGGTGAATAACAGGTGACTAACAGGTGACTAACAGGTGACCAACAGGTTACTAACAGGTGAATAACAGGTTACTAACAGGTGACCAACAGGTTACTAACAGGTAAATAACAGGTGACAAACAGGTGACCAACAGGTTACTAACAGGTGACCAACAGGTTACTAACAGGTGAATAACAGGTTACTAACAGGTGACCAACAGGTTACTAACAGGTGAATAACAGGTGACCAACAGGTGACCAACAGGTGAATAAGAGGTGACTAACAGGTGACAAACAGGTGACAAACAGGTGGATAACAGGTGGATAACAGGTGAATAACAGGTGACAAACAGGTGAATAACAGGTGACAAACAGGTGACAAACAGGTGACAAACAGGTGGATAACAGGTGAATAACAGGTGAATAACAGGTGAATAACAGGTGAATAACAGGTGAATAACAGGTGAATAACAGGTGACCAACAGGTGGATAACAGGTTACTAACAGGTGAATAACAGGTGAATAACAGGTGAATAACAGGTGAATAACAGGTGAATAACAGGTGAATAAGAGGTGACTAACAGGTGAATAACAGGTGACCAACAGGTGAATAACAGGTGAATAACAGGTGACCAACAGGTGAATAACAGGTGAATAACAGGTGAATAAGAGGTGAATAACAGGTGAATAAGAGGTGAATAACAGGTGAATAAGAGGTGACCAACAGGTGGATAACAGGTGACAAACAGGTGACAAACAGGTGACTAACAGGTGAATAAGAGGTGACTAACAGGTGAATAACAGGTGAATAACAGGCGAATAACAGGTGACCAACAGGTGAATAACAGGTTACTAACAGGTGAATAAGAGGTTACTAACAGGTGAATAAGAGGTTACTAACAGGTGAATAACAGGTTACTAACAGGTGAATAACAGGTGACCAACAGGTGAATAACAGGTTACTAACAGGTGAATAACAGGTTACTAACAGGTGACAAACAGGTGGATAACAGGTGACAAACAGGTGACTAACAGGTGAATAACAGGTTACTAACAGGTGACCAACAGGTGAATAACAGGTTACTAACAGGTGACAAACAGGTGGATAACAGGTGACAAACAGGTGACCAACAGGTTACTAACAGGTGACCAACAGGTTACTAACAGGTGAATAACAGGTTACTAACAGGTGACCAACAGGTTACTAACAGGTGACCAACAGGTGACCAACAGGTGAATAAGAGGTGACTAACAGGTGACAAAAGGTGACAAACAGGTGACAAACAGGTGGATAACAGGTGAATAACAGGTGACTAACAGGTGACAAACAGGTGAATAACAGGTGACAAACAGGTGACAAACAGATGACAAACAGGTGGATAACAGGTGAATAACAGGTGAATAACAGGTGGATAACAGGTGAATAACAGGTGAATAACAGGTGAATAACAGGTGAATAACAGGTGGATAACAGGTGAATAACAGGTGAATAACAGGTGAATAACAGGTGACAAACAGGTGACAAACAGATGACAAACAGGTGGATAACAGGTGAATAACAGGTGAATAACAGGTGGATAACAGGTGGATAACAGGTGAATAACAGGTGAATAACAGGTGAATAACAGGTGAATAACAGGTGAACAACAGGTGGATAACAGGTTACTAACAGGTGAATAACAGGTGAATAACAGGTGACCAACAGGTGAATAACAGGTGAATAACAGGTGAATAAGAGGTGACTAACAGGTGAATAACAGGTGACCAACAGGTGGATAACAGGTTACTAACAGGTGAATAAGAGGTTACTAACAGGTGAATAAGAGGTGACTAACAGGTGAATAACAGGTGAATAAGAGGTGACTAACAGGTGAATAACAGGTGAATAAGAGGTGAATAACAGGTGAATAAGAGGTGAATAAGAGGTGAATAACAGGTGAATAAGAGGTGACCAACAGGTGGATAACAGGTGACAAACAGGTGACAAACAGGTGACTAACAGGTGAATAACAGGTGAATAAGAGGTGAATAACAGGTGAATAACAGGTGAATAACAGGAGAATAACAGGTGACCAACAGGTGAATAACAGGTTACTAACAGGTGAATAACAGGTTACTAACAGGTGAATAAGAGGTGACCAACAGGTGAATAACAGGTTACTAACAGGTGAATAACAGGTGACCAACAGGTGAATAACAGGTTACTAACAGGTGAATAACAGGTTACTAACAGGTGACAAACAGGTGACTAACAGGTGAATAACAGGTTACTAACAGGTGACCAACAGGTGAATAACAGGTTACTAACAGGTGACAAACAGGTGGATAACAGGTGACAAACAGGTGAATAACAGGTGAATAACAGGTGAATAAGAGGTGACTAACAGGTGAATAACAGGTGAATAACAGGTGACTAACAGGTGACTAACAGGTGAATAACAGGTGAATAACAGGTGAATAACAGGTGAATAACAGGTGAATAAGAGGTGACTAACAGGTGAATAAGAGGTGACTAACAGGTGAATAACAGGTGACAAACAGGTGAATAACAGGTGACTAACAGGTGAATAACATGTGAATAACAGGTGAATAAGAGGTGACTAACAGGTGAATAACAGGTGAATAACAGGTGAATAACAGGTGACTAACAGGTGGATAACAGGTGAATAACAGGTGACCAACAGGTGAATAACAGGTTACTAACAGGTGAATAACAGGTGAATAACAGGTGAATAACAGGTGAATAACAGGTGAATAACAGGTGACTAACAGGTGAATAACAGGTGAATAACAGGTGACCAACAGGTGAATAACAGGTGAATAACAGGTGAATAACAGGTGAATAACAGGTGAATAACAGGTTACTAACAGGTGAATAACAGGTGAATAACAGGTTACTAACAGGTGACTAACAGGTGAATAACAGGTGACCAACAGGTGGATAACAGGTGAATAACAGGTGACCAACAGGTGACTAACAGGTGACTAACAGGTGACTAACAGGTGAATAACAGGTTACTAACAGGTGAATAACAGGTTACTAACAGGTGAATAACAGGTGACCAACAGGTGAATAACAGGTTACTAATAGGTGAATAACAGGTGACTAACAGGTGACTAACAGGTGACCAACAGGTTACTAACAGGTGAATAACAGGTTACTAACAGGTGACCAACAGGTTACTAACAGGTTACTAACAGGTAAATAACAGGTAAATAACAGGTGACAAACAGGTGACCAACAGGTGGATAACAGGTGAATAACAGGTGAATAACAGGTGAATAAGAGGTGACTAACAGGTGAATAACAGGTGACAAACAGGTGACAAACATATGACAAACAGGTGGATAACAGGTGAATAACAGGTGAATAACAGGTGGATAACAGGTGACCAACAGGTGACTAACAGGTGAATAACAGGTGACTAACAGGTGACTAACAGGTGAATAACAGGTTACTAACAGGTTACTAACAGGTGAATAACAGGTTACTAACAGGTGAATAACAGGTGACCAACAGGTGAATAACAGGTTACTAATAGGTGAATAACAGGTGACTAACAGGTGACTGACAGGTGACCAACAGGTTACTAACAGGTGAATAACAGGTTACTAACAGGTGACCAACAGGTTACTAACAGGTCAATAACAGGTGACCAACAGGTGACCAACAGGTGAATAAGAGGTGACTAACAGGTGACAAACAGGTGACAAACAGGTGGATAACAGGTGAATAACAGGTGAATAACAGGTGGATAACAGGTGAATAACAGGTGAATAACAGGTGAATAACAGGTTACTAACAGGTGAATAAGAGGTGACTAACAGGTGACAAACAGGTGAATAACAGGTGACAAACAGGTGACAAACAGATGACAAACAGGTGGATAACAGGTGAATAACAGGTGAATAACAGGTGGATAACAGGTGGATAACAGGTGAATAACAGGTGAATAACAGGTGACAAACAGGTGACAAACAGATGACAAACAGGTGGATAACAGGTGAATAACAGGTGAATAACAGGTGGATAACAGGTGGATAACAGGTGAATAACAGGTGAATAACAGGTGAATAACAGGTGAATAACAGGTGAATAACAGGTGGATAACAGGTGAATAACAGGTGAATAACAGGTGACCAACAGGTGGATAACAGGTTACTAACAGGTGAATAACAGGTGACCAACAGGTGAATAACAGGTGAATAACAGGTGAATAAGAGGTGACTAACAGGTGAATAACAGGTGACCAACAGGTGAATAACAGGTGAATAACAGGTGAATAACAGGTGAATAAGAGGTGAATAACAGGTGAATAAGAGGTGACCAATAGGTGGATAACAGGTGACAAACAGGTGACTAACAGGTGAATAACAGGTGAATAAGAGGTGACTAACAGGTGAATAACAGGTGAATAACAGGCGAATAACAGGTGACCAACAGGTGAATAAGAGGTGACTAACAGGTGAATAACAGGTGACAAACACGTGAATAACAGGTGACAAACAGGTGAATAACAGGTGACAAACAGGTGAATAACAGGTGACTAACAGGTGAATAACAGGTGACTAACAGGTGAATAACAGGTGAATAACAGGTGAATAACAGGTGACAAACAGGTGAATAACAGGTGACTAACAGGTGAATAACATGTGAATAACAGGTGAATAAGAGGTGAATAAGAGGTGACTAACAGGTGAATAACAGGTGAATAACAGGCGAATAACAGGTGACTAACAGGTGGATAACAGGTGAATAACAGGTGACCAACAGGTGAATAACAGGTTACTAACAGGTTACTAACAGGTGAATAACAGGTTACTAACAGGTGAATAACAGGTGAATAACAGGTGACTAACAGGTGAATAACAGGTGAATAACAGGTGACCAACAGGTGGATAACAGGTGAATAACAGGTGAATAACAGGTGAATAACAGGTTACTAACAGGTGAATAACAGGTGAATAACAGGTGAATAACAGGTTACTAACAGGTGAATAACAGGTGAATAACAGGTGAATAACAGGTGACTAACAGGTGGATAACAGGTGAATAACAGGTGACAAACAGGTGAATAACAGGTGAATAACAGGTGAATAACAGGTGACTAACAGGTGAATAACAGGTGAATAACAGGTGAATAACAGGTGAATAACAGGTGACTAACAGGTGAATAACAGGTGACAAACAGGTGACAAACAGATGACAAACAGGTGGATAACAGGTGAATAACAGGTGAATAACAGGTGACCAACAGGTGAATAACAGGTGACAAACAGGTGAATAACAGGTGACAAACAGGTGACAAACAGATGACAAACAGGTGGATAACAGGTGAATAACAGGTGAATAACAGGTGACTAACAGGTGAATAACAGGTGACTAACAGGTGACTAACAGGTGACTAACAGGTGACTAACAGGTGACTAACAGGTTACTAACAGGTGAATAACAGGTTACTAACAGGTGAATAACAGGTGACCAACAGGTGACCAACAGGTTACTAATAGGTGAATAACAGGTGACTAACAGGTGACTAACAGGTGACCAACAGGTTACTAACAGGTGAATAACAGGTTACTAACAGGTGACCAACAGGTTACTAACAGCTAAATAACAGGTGACAAACAGGTGACCAACAGGTGGATAACAGGTGAATAAGAGGTGAATAACAGGTGGATAACAGGTGAATAACAGGTGAATAACAGGTTACTAACAGGTGAATAAGAGGTGACTAACAGGTGACAAACAGGTGAATAACAGGTGACAAACAGGTGACAAACAGATGACAAACAGGTGGATAACAGGTGAATAACAGGTGAATAACAGGTGGATAACAGGTGAAAAACAGGTGACAAACAGATGACAAACAGGTGGATAACAGGTGAATAACAGGTGAATAACAGGTGGATAACAGGTGAATAACAGGTGAATAACAGGTTACTAACAGGTGAATAACAGATGAATAACAGGTGGATAACAGGTGAAAAACAGGTGACAAACAGATGACAAACAGGTGGATAACAGGTGAATAACAGGTGAATAACAGGTGGATAACAGGTGAATAACAGGTGAATAACAGGTTACTAACAGGTGAATAAGAGGTGACTAACAGGTGACAAACAGGTGAATAACAGGTGACAAACAGGTGACAAACAGATGACAAACAGGTGGATAACAGGTGAATAACAGGTGAATAACAGGTGGATAACAGGTGAAAAACAGGTGACAAACAGATGACAAACAGGTGGATAACAGGTGAATAACAGGTGAATAACAGGTGGATAACAGGTGAATAACAGGTGAATAACAGGTTACTAACAGGTGAATAACAGGTGAATAACAGGTGGATAACAGGTGGATAACAGGTGAATAACAGGTGAATAACAGGTGACTAACAGGTGAATAACAGGTGACTAACAGGTGAATAACAGGTGAATAACAGGTGGATAACAGGTGACTAACAGGTGGATAACAGGTGAATAACAGGTGAATAACAGGTGAATAACAGGTGACTAACAGGTGGATAACAGGTGAATAACAGGTGAATAACAGGTGACTAACAGGTGGATAACAGGTGAATAACAGGTGAATAACAGGTGACCAACAGGTGGATAACAGGTTACTAACAGGTGAATAACAGGTGACCAACAGCTGAATAACAGGTGAATAACAGGTGAATAAGAGGTTACTAACAGGTGAATAAGAGGTGACTAACAGGTGAATAACAGGTGAATAAGAGGTGAATAACAGGTGAATAAGAGGTGAATAACAGGTGAATAAGAGGTGACCAACAGGTGGATAACAGGTGACAAACAGGTGACAAACAGGTGACTAACAGGTGAATAACAGGTGAATAAGAGGTGACTAACAGGTGACCAACAGGTGAATAACAGGTTACTAACAGGTGAATAACAGGTTACTAACAGGTGAATAAGAGGTGACCAACAGGTGAATAACAGGTTACTAACAGGTGAATAACAGGTTACTAACAGGTGACAAACAGGTGGATAACAGGTGACAAACAGGTGACTAACAGGTGAATAACAGGTTACTAACAGGTGACCAACAGGTGAATAACAGGTTACTAACAGGTGACAAACAGGTGGATAACAGGTGACCAACAGGTGAATAACAGGTTACTAACAGGTGAATAACAGGTTACTAACAGGTGACAAACAGGTGGATAACAGGTGACAAACAGGTGACTAACAGGTGAATAACAGGTTACTAACAGGTGACTAACAGGTGAATAACAGGTTACTAACAGGTGACAAACAGGTGGATAACAGGTGACAAACAGGTGAATAACAGGTGAATAACAGGTGAATAACAGGTGACTAACAGGTGAATAACAGGTGACAAACAGGTGAATAACAGGTGACAAACAGGTGAATAACAGGTGACAAACAGGTGAATAACAGGTGACTAACAGGTGAATAACAGGTGAATAAGAGGTGACTAACAGGTGAATAACAGGTGAATAACAGGTGAATAACAGGTGACAAACAGGTGAATAACAGGTGACTAACAGGTGAATAACATGTGAATAACAGGTGAATAAGAGGTGAATAAGAGGTGACTAACAGGTGAATAACAGGTGAATAACAGGCGAATAACAGGTGACTAACAGGTGGATAACAGGTGAATAACAGGTGACCAACAGGTGGATAACAGGTGAATAACAGGTGACCAACAGGTGAATAACAGGTTACTAACAGGTGAATAACAGGTGAATAACAGGTTACTAACAGGTGACTAACAGGTGAATAACAGGTGAATAACAGGTGACCAACAGGTGGATAACAGGTGAATAACAGGTGACCAACAGGTGACTAACAGGTGAATAACAGGTTACTAACAGGTGAATAACAGGTTACTAACAGGTGAATAACAGGTGACCAACAGGTGAATAACAGGTTACTAATAGGTGAATAACAGGTGACTAACAGGTGACTAACAGGTGACCAACAGGTTACTAACAGGTGAATAACAGGTTACTAACAGGTGACCAACAGGTTACTAACAGGTAAATAACAGGTAAATAACAGGTGACAAACAGGTGACCAACAGGTGGATAACAGGTGAATAACAGGTGAATAACAGGTGAATAAGAGGTGACTAACAGGTGAGAAACAGGTGAATAACAGGTGACTAACAGGTGAATAACATGTGAATAACAGGTGAATAACAGGTGAATAACAGGCGAATAACAGGTGACTAACAGGTGGATAACAGGTGAATAACAGGTGACCAACAGGTGGATAACAGGTGAATAACAGGTGACCAACAGGTGAATAACAGGTTACTAACAGGTGAATAACAGGTGAATAACAGGTTACTAACAGGTGGATAACAGGTGAATAACAGGTGACCAACAGGTGAATAACAGGTTACTAACAGGTGAATAACAGGTGAATAACAGGTTACTAACAGGTGACTAACAGGTGAATAACAGGTGAATAACAGGTGACCAACAGGTGGATAACAGGTGAATAACAGGTGACCAACAGGTGACTAACAGGTGACTAACAGGTGAATAACAGGTTGCTAACAGGTGAATTACAGGTTACTAACAGGTGAATAACAGGTGACCAACAGGTGAATAACAGGTTACTAATAGGTGAATAACAGGTGACTAACAGGTGACTAACAGGTGACAAACAGGTGACAAACAGGTGACAAACAGGTGACAAACAGGTGAATAACAGGTGAATAGCAGGTGAATAACAGGTGAATAACAGGTGAATAACAGGTGAATAACAGGTGAATAACAGGTGACTAACAGGTGGATAACAGGTGAATAACAGGTGAATAACAGGTGAATAACAGGTTACTAACAGGTGAATAAGAGGTGACTAACAGGTGGATAACAGGTGAATAAGAGGCTACTAACAGGTGAATAACAGGTTACTAACAGGTGACTAACAGGTGACTAACAGGTGACTAACAGGTGAATAACAGGTTACTAACAGGTGAATAACAGGTGACCAACAGGTGAATAACAGGTGAATAAGAGGTGACTAACAGGTGAATAACAGGTGACCAACAGGTGAATAACAGGTGACCAACAGGTGGATAACAGGTTACTAACAGGTGAATAACAGGTGACCAACAGGTGGATAACAGGTTACTAACAGGTGAATAACAGGTGACCAACAGGTGAATAACAGGTGAATAACAGGTGAATAAGAGGTGACCAACAGGTGGATAACAGGTGACAAACAGGTGACAAACAGGTGACTAACAGGTGAATAACAGGTGACCAACAGGTGAATAACAGGTTACTAATAGGTGAATAACAGGTGACTAACAGGTGACAAACAGGTTACTAACAGGTGACCAACAGGTTACTAACAGGTGAATAACAGGTGACTAACAGGTGACCAACAGGTGACAAACAGGTGACAAACAGGTGAATAACAGGTGAATAACAGGTGACAAACAGGTGACAAACAGGTGACAAACAGGTGAATAACAGGTGACAAACAGGTGAATAACAGGTGAATAACAGGTGACCAACAGGTGAATAACAGGTGAATAACAGGTGACCAACAGGTGACAAACAGGTGAATAACAGGTGACAAACAGGTGACTAACAGGTAACTAACAGGTAACTAACAGGTGACAAACAGGTGAATAACAGGTGACAAACAGGTGACAAACAGGTGACAAACAGGTGACAAACAGGTGACAAACAGGTGAATAACAGGTGAATAACAGGTGACAAACAGGTGAATAACAGGTGACCAACAGGTGAATAACAGGTGAATAACAGGTGACAAACAGGTGAATAACAGGTGACAAACAGGTGAATAACAGGTGAATAACAGGTGACCAACAGGTGAATAACAGGTGACTAACAGGTGAATAACAGGTGAATAACAGGTGAATAGCAGGTTATTAACAGGTGAATAACAGGTTACTAACAGGTGAATAACAGGTTACTAACAGGTGAATAACAGGTGACTAACAGGTGACTAACAGGTGAATAACAGGTGAACAAGAGGTGACCAACAGGTGAATAACAGGTGAATAACAGGTGAATAACAGGTGAATAACAGGTTACTAACAGGTGAATAACAGGTTACTAACAGGTGAATAACAGGTGACAAACAGGTGAATAACAGGTGACCAACAGGTTACTAACAGGTGAATAACAGGTTACTAACAGGTGAATAACAGGTTACTAACAGGTGAATAACAGGTGACTAACAGGTGACCAACAGGTGACAAACAGGTGACAAACAGGTGACAAACAGGTGAATAACAGGTGAATAACAGGTGACAAACAGGTGAATAACAGGTGACCAACAGGTGACTAACAGGTGAATAACAGGTGACCAACAGGTGACAAACAGGTGAATAACAGGTGACAAACAGGTGACTAACAGGTAACTAACAGGTGACAAACAGGTGACAAACAGGTGAATAACAGGTGAATAACAGGTGAATAACAGGTGACAAACAGGTGACAAACAGGTGACAAACAGGTGACAAACAGGTGACAAACAGGTGAATAACAGGTGAATAACAGGTGACAAACAGGTGAATAACAGGTGACCAACAGGTGAATAACAGGTGAATAACAGGTGACTAACAGGTGAATAACAGGTGACTAACAGGTGACTAACAGGTGACTAACAGGTGACTAACAGGTGACTAACAGGTTACTAACAGGTGACTAACAGGTGAATAACAGGTGAACAAGAGGTGACCAACAGGTGAATAACAGGTGAATAACAGGTGAATAACAGGCAATAAATAACACAATGAACAGATTGAAGAATGAGGAATCAGAAGTTTAACACGTTTTAAAGGTAGGTTAACCACCAAATGGAGGAGAGAGCAGGCTGCATATAGAGTAGGTCAGACATTTGGGATAAAAGACATATTCTGACAGTCTACCTTCCAACAGGTGTGGTCTGCGCCGCTGAAGGGCAGGTTTCAAACAACATGGCTCTTGCAGCAACCCTGAAATACAGACAGGAACAATTCAGTCCCATTTGCCTTATTATCTCTCAAATCTATATACCAATGGCCTGAAATCTCGTGCTAATTACATGTGAATGGGTGTGAATTATTTTATGTTCAAAAGGTTGTCTTGAGTCATTTTGACCCTGCACACAGGGGTAAGTGCACTTTCATTCAGAGCGGCCAGTGTTCCTCATTTTTGAGTGTGAAGTCACAGCATGTCTTATTGTCAAGTGTGAAGTCAGCGAAACGGCTTCAGCTACACAATAAGATACACAACAGGGGAGGCTTCCTTCCCTTCCGTTACCAGGCAGGCAAGAGGCCAGCCTTCCCTTCCCCTCCCCCTTCCTTCCCCTCCTCTGCCTTCCCCTCCAAGGTGACGACGCAGGAGAGGAGGCTTTACCCTACAGGACAACTGACGACACAGGAGAGGAGGCTTTACCCTACAGGACAACTGACGACACAGGAGAGGAGGCTTTACCCTACAGGACAACTGACGACACAGGAGAGGAGGATTTACCCTACAGGACAACTGACGACACAGGAGAGGAGGCTTTACCCTACAGGACAACTGACGACACAGGAGAGGAGGCTTTACCCTACAGGACAACTGACGACGCAGGAGAGGAGGCTTTACCCTACAGGACAACTGACGACACAGGAGAGGAGGCTTTACCCTACAGGACAACTGACGACACAGGAGAGGAGGCTTTACCCTACAGGACAACTGACGACACAGGAGAGGAGGCTTTACCCTACAGGACAACTGACGACACAGGAGAGGAGGCTTTACCCTACAGGACAACTGACGACACAGGAGAGGAGGATTTACCCTACAGGACAACTGACGACACAGGAGAGGAGGCTTTACCCTACAGGACAACTGACGACACAGGAGAGGAGGCTTTACCCTACAGGACAACTGACGACACAGGAGAGGAGGCTTTACCCTACAGGACAACTGACGACACAGGAGAGGAGGCTTTACCCTACAGGACAACTGACGACACAGGAGAGGAGGCTTTACCCTACAGGACAACTGACGACACAGGAGAGGAGGCTTTACCCTACAGGACAACTGACGACACAGGAGAGGAGGCTTTACCCTACAGGACAACTGACGACACAGGAGAGGAGGCTTTACCCTACAGGACAACTGACGACACAGGAGAGGAGGCTTTACCCTACAGGACAACTGACGACGCAGGAGAGGAGGCTTTACCCTACAGGACAACTGACGACACAGCAGAGGAGGATTTACCCTACAGGACAACTGACGACACAGGAGAGGAGGATTTACCCTACAGGACAACTGACGACGCAGGAGAGGAGGATTTACCCTACAGGACAACTGACGACACAGGAGAGGAGGCTTTACCCTACAGGACAACTGACGACACAGGAGAGGAGGATTTACCCTACAGGACAACTGACGACACAGCAGAGGAGGATTTACCCTACAGGACAACTGACGACACAGGAGAGGAGGCTTTACCCTACAGGACAACTGACGACGCAGGAGAGGAGGCTTTACCCTACAGGACAACTGACGACACAGGAGAGGAGGCTTTACCCTACAGGACAACTGACGACACAGGAGAGGAGGCTTTACCCTACAGGACAACTGACGACGCAGGAGAGGAGGCTTTACCCTACAGGACAACTGACGACACAGGAGAGGAGGCTTTACCCTACAGGACAACTGACGACACAGGAGAGGAGGCTTTATCCTACAGGACAACTGACGACACAGGAGAGGAGGCTTTACCCTACAGGACAACTGACGACACATGAGAGGAGGCTTTACCCTACAGGACAACTGACGACGCAGGAGAGGAGGCTTTACCCTACAGGACAATTGAAGACAGTCGAGAGGAGGCCGTTAGGAGGTGCCTGAGGAAGGCCCACAGCATCATCAGGGATGCCAACCACCTCAGCCACGAGCTGTTGTCTCCATGGGGCAGACGGTATCGAAGCATGAGGCTTGATATCAACAGGCTCTGACACAGTTTCAATGTACAAGCCATCAGACTGCTGAACACTTCCTGTGTCCCTCCCTGTGTCTCTCCCATGTCCTTCCCTGTGTCCCTCCCATGTCCTTCCCATGTCCTTCCCTGTGTCCCTCCCATGTCCCTCCCCGTGTCTCTCCCATGTCCCTCCCATGTCCCTCCCCGTGTCTCTCCCATGTCCTCCCCGTGTCTCTCCCATGTCCCTCCCATGTCCCTCCCATGTCCTTCCCTGTGTCCCTCCCATGTCCCTCCCGTGTCTCTCCCATGTCCCTCCCCGTGTCTCTCCCACGTCCTCCCATGTCCCTCTCCGTGTCTCTCCCATGTCCCCTCCCCGTATCCTCCCTGTGTCTCTCCCATATCTCTCCCCCGTATCCTCCCCATGTCCCTCCCCGTGTCTCTCCCCGTATCCTCCCCATGTCCCTCCCTGTGTCCTCCCATGTCTCTCCCCGTATCCTCCCATGTCCCTCCCTGTGTCCCTCACCGAGTCCCTCCCATGTCCTTCCCTGTGTCTCTCCCATGTCCCTCCCCGTGTCTCTCCCTGTGTCTCTCCCATGTCCCTCCCCGTGTCTCTCCCATGTCCTTCCCTGTGTCTCTCCCATGTCCCTCCCCGTGTCTCTCCCTGTGTCTCTCCCATGTCCCTCCCATGTCCTTCCCTGTGTCTCTCCCCGAGTCCCTCCCATGTCCCACCCCGTGTCTCTCCCATGTCCCTCCCAGTGTCCCTCCCATGTCCCTCCCCGTGTCCCTCCCATGTCCCTCCCCGTATCCTTCCAGTATCCCTCCCTGTTTCCCTCCCATGTCCCTCCCTGTGTCCCTCCCTGTGTCTCTCCCATGTCCCTCCCCGTGTCTGCCCCATGTCCCTCCCCGTGACTCTCCCATGTCCCTCCCCTGTCCCTCCCTGTGTCCCTCCCCGTGTCTCTCACATGTCCCTCCCCGTATCCTCCCTGTGTCCCTCCCATGTCCCTCCCCGTATCCTCCCTGTGTCCCTCCCCGTGTCTCTCCCATGTCCCTCCCCGTATCCTCCGTGTCCCTCCCCGTATCTCTCCCATGTCCCTCCCCGTATCCTCCTGTGTCCTTCCCGTGTCTCTCCCATGTCCCTCCCCGTATCCTCCCATGTCCCTCCCCGTGTCTCTCCAATGTCCCCCCCCCCGTATCCTTCCAGTGTCCCTCCCTGTGTCCCTTCCATGTCCCTCCATGTGTCCCTTCCATGTCCCTCCCCCGTATCCTCCCATGTCCCTCCCCGTATCTTCCCATGTCCCCCTCCCCGTGTCTCTCCCATGTCCCTCCCCGTATCTTCCCATGTCCTCCCGTATCTTCCCATGTCCCTCTCCGTGTCTCTCCCATGTCCCTCCCCGTATCCTCCTGTGTCGCTCCCATGTCCCTCCCTGTGTCCCTCCCTGTGTCCCTCCCCGTGTCTGCCCCGTGTCCCTCCCCGTGACTCTCCCATGTCCCCCGTATCCTTCCAGTGTCCTCCCCGTATCCTTCCATTGTCCCTCCCCGTATCCTTCCATTGTCCCTCCCTGTGTCCCTCCCATGTCCCTCCCCGTATCCTCCCATGTCCCTCCCCGTATCCTTCCATTGTCCCTCCCTGTGTCCCTCCCATGTCCCTCCCCCGTATCCTCCCGTGTCTCTCCCATGTCCCTCTCATATCTTCCCATGTCCCTCCCCGTGTCTCTCCCCGTATCTTCCCATGTCCCTCCCATGTCCCTCCCCGTATCTTCCCATGTCCCTCCCTGTATCTTCCCATGTCCCTCCCCGTGTCTCTCCCATGTCCCTCCCCCGTATCTTCCCATGTCCCTCCCATGTCCCTCCCCGTGTCTCTCCCATGTCCCTCCCCGTATCTTCCCATGTCCCTCCCATGTCCCTCCCCGTATCTTCCCATGTCCCTCCCCCGTATCTTCCCATGTGCCTCCCATGTCCCCTCCCCATGTCGCTCCCTGTGTCTCTCCCATGTCCCTCCCGTATCTTCCCATGTCCCTCCCATGTCCCTCCCCGTGTCTCTCCATGTCCCCTCCCCCCGTATCTTCCCAAGTCCCTCCCCACGTCCCTCCCCATGTCCCTCCCCGTGTCTCTCCCATGTCCCCTCCCCGTGTCTCTCCCATGTCCCTCCCCGTGTCTCTCCCATGTCCCTCCCCGTATCTTCCCATGTCCCTCCCCGTGTCTCTCCCATGTCCCTCCCCGTATCTTCCCATGTCCCTCCCCGTATCCTCCCTGTGTCTCTCCCATGTCCCTCCCCGTATCCTCCCGTGTCTCTCCCATGTCCATCCCCGTATCCCCCGTGTCCCTCCCCGTGTCTCTCCCATGTCCCTCCCCGTGTCTCTCCCATGTCCCTCCCGTGTCTCTCCCATGTCCCTCCCGTGTCTCTCCCATGTCCCTCCCAGTATCCCTCCCATGTCCCTCCCCGTGTCTCTCCCATGTCCCTCCCAGTGTCTCTCCCATTTCCCTCCCGTATCCTCCGTGTCCCTCCCCGTGTCTCTCCCATGTCCCTCCCCGTATCTCTCCCCGTGTCTCTCCCATGTCCCTCCCCGTGTCTCTCCCATGTCCCTCCCCGTATCCTCCGTGTCCCACCCCGTATCCTCCGTGTCCCTCCCCGTGTCTCTCCCATGTCCCTCCCCGTATCCTCCGTGTCCCTCCCCGTGTCCCTCCCATGTCCCTCCCCGTATCCTCCCGTGTCTCTCCCATGTCCATCCCCGTATCCCCCGTGTCCCTCCCCGTGTCTCTCCCATGTCCCTCCCCGTGTCTCTCCCATGTCCCTCCCCGTGTCTCTCCCATGTCCCTCCCCGTGTCTCTCCCATGTCCCTCCCAGTATCCCTCCCATGTCCCTCCCCGTGTCTCTCCCATGTCCCTCCCCGTGTCTCTCCCATGTCCCTCCCCGTGTCTCTCCCATGTCCCTCCCCCCGTGTCTCTCCCATGTCCCTCCCAGTATCCCTCCCATGTCCCTCCCCGTGTCTCTCCCATGTCCCTCCCCGTGTCTCTCCCATTTCCCTCCCGTATCCTCCGTGTCCCTCCCCGTGTCTCTCCCATGTCCCTCCCCGTATCTCTCCCGTGTCTCTCCCATGTCCCTCCCCGTGTCTCTCCCATGTCCCTCCCCGTATCCTCCGTGTCCCTCCCCGTATCCTCCGTGTCCCTCCCGTGTCTCTCCCATGTCCCTCCCGTATCCTCCGTGTCCCTCCCTGTGTCCCTCCCATGTCCCTCCCCGTGTCTCTCCCATGTCCCTCCCATGTCCCTCCCCGTGTCTCTCCCATGTCCCTCCCCGTGTCTCTCCCATGTCCCTCCCATGTCCTTCCCTGTGTCCCTCCCATGTCCCTCCCCGTGTCTCTCCCATGTCCCTCCCCGTGTCTCTCCCACGTCCCTCCCATGTCCCTCTCCGTGTCTCTCCCATGTCCCTCCCCGTATCCTCCCCATGTCCCTCCCCGTGTCTCTCCCCGTATCCTCCCCATGTCCCTCCCTGTGTCCTCCCATGTCTCTCCCCGTATCCTCCCATGTCCCTCCCTGTGTCCCTCACCGAGTCCCTCCCATGTCCTTCCCTGTGTCTCTCCCATGTCCCTCCCCGTGTCTCTCCTGTGTCTCTCCCATGTCCCTCCCCGTGTCTCTCCCATGTCCTTCCCTGTGTCTCTCCCATGTCCCCTCCCCGTGTCTCTCCCTGTGTCTCTCCCATGTCCCTCCCATGTCCTTCCCTGTGTCTCTCCCGAGTCCCACCCCGTGTCTCTCCCATGTTCCTCCCATGTCCCTCCCCGTGTCCCTCCCATGTCCCTCCCGTATCCTTCCAGTATCCCTCCCTGTTTCCCTCCCATGTCCCTCCCTGTATCCTCCCTGTGTCCCTCCCTGTGTCTCTCCCATGTCCCTCCCGTATCCTCCCCGTGTCTGCCCCATGTCCCTCCCCGTGACTCTCCCATGTCCCTCCCCTGTCCCTCCCTGTGTCCCTCCCCGTGTCTCTCACATGTCCCTCCCGTATCCTCCCTGTGTCCCTCCCATGTCCCTCCCCCGTGTCTCTCCCATGTCCCTCCCATATCCTCCCTGTGTCCCTCCACGTGTCTCTCCCATGTCCCTCCCGTATCCTCCGTGTCCCTTCCCGTGTCTCTCCCATGTCCCTCCCCGTATCCTCCCATGTCCCTCCCAGTGTCTCTCCAATGTCCCCCCCCGTATCCTTCCAGTGTCCCTCCCTGTGTCCTTCCATGTCCCTCCATGTGTCCCTTCCATGTCCCTCCCCGTATCCTTCCATTGTCCCTCCCTGTTTCCCTTCCATGTCCCTCCCCGTATCTTCCCATGTCCCTCTCCGTGTCTCTCCCATGTCCCTCCCCGTATCCTCCCTGTGTCGCTCCCATGTCCCTCCCTGTGTCCCTCCCTGTGTCCCTCCCCGTGTCTGCCCCGTGTCCATCCCCGTGACTCTCCCATGTCCCCCCCGTATCCTTCCAGTGTCCCTCCCCGTATCCTTCCATTGTCCCTCCCCGTATCCTTCCATTGTCCCTCCCTGTGTCCCTCCCATGTCCCTCCCCGTATCCTCCCATGTCCCTCCCGGTATCCTTCCATTGTCCCTCCCTGTGTCCCTCCCATGTCCCTCCCCGTATCCTCCCCGTGTCTCTCCCATATCTTCCCATGTCCCTCCCCGTGTCTCTCCCCGTATCTTCCCATGTCCCTCCCCGTACCTTCCCATGTCCCTCCCGTATCTTCCCATGTCCCTCCCCGTATCTTCCCATGTCCCTCCCATGTCCCTCCCCGTGTCTCTCCCATGTCCCCCCCGTATCTTCCCATGTCTCTCCATGTCCCTTCCCGTGTCTCTCCCTGTGTCTCTCCCATGTCCCTCCCATGTCCTTCCCTGTGTCTCTCCCGAGTCCCTCCCATGTCCCACCCCGTGTCTCTCCCATGTTCCTCCCAGTGTCCCTCCCCGTATCCTTCCAGTATCCCTCCCTGTTTCCCTCCCATGTCCCTCCCTGTATCCTCCCTGTGTCCCTCCCTGTGTCTCTCCCATGTCCCTCCCCGTATCCTCCCCGTGTCTGCCCCATGTCCCTCCCCCGTGACTCTCCCATGTCCCTCCCCTGTCCCTCCCTGTGTCCCTCCCCGTGTCTCTCACATGTCCCTCCCGTATCCTCCCTGTGTCCCTCCCATGTCCCTCCCCGTGTCTCTCCCATGTCCCTCCCCGTATCCTCCCTGTGTCCCTCCCCGTGTCTCTCCCATGTCCCTCCCCGTATCCTCCCTGTGTCCCTTCCCGTGTCTCTCCCATGTCCCTCCCCGTATCCTCCCATGTCCCTCCCCGTGTCTCTCCAATGTCCCCCCGTATCCTTCCAGTGTCCCTCCCTGTGTCCCTTCCATGTCCCTCCCCGTATCCTCCCATGTCCCTCCCCGTATCCTTCCATTGTCCCTCCCTGTTTCCCTTCCATGTCCCTCCCCGTGTCTCTCCCATGTCCCTCCCCGTATCTTCCCATGTCCCTCCCCGTGTCTCTCCCATGTCCCTCCCCGTATCTTCCCATGTCCCTCTCCCGTGTCTCTCCCATGTCCCTCCCCCGTATCCTCCCTGTGTCGCTCCCATGTCCCTCCCTGTGTCCCTCCCTGTGTCCCTCCCCGTGTCTGCCCCGTGTCCCTCCCCCGTGACTCTCCCATGTCCCCTGTATCCTTCCAGTGTCCCTCCCGTATCCTTCCATTGTCCCTCCCCGTATCCTCCCATGTCCCTCCCCGTATCCTTCCATTGTCCCTCCCTGTGTCCCTCCCATGTCCCTCCCCGTATCCTCCCCGTGTCTCTCCCATATCTTCCCATGTCCCTCCCCGTGTCTCTCCCCGTATCTTCCCATGTCCCTCCCATGTCCCTCCCCGTATCTTCCCATGTCCCTCCCCGTATCTTCCCATGTCCCTCCCCGTATCTTCCCATGTCCCTCACCATGTCGCTCCCTGTGTCTCTCCCATGTCCCTCCCCCGTATCTTCCCATGTCCCTCCCCGTGTCTCTCCATGTCCCTCCCCGTATCTTCCCAAGTCCCTCCCCCGTCCCTCCCCATGTCCCTCCCCGTGTCTCTCCCATGTCCCTCCCCGTGTCTCTCCCATGTCCCTCCCCATGTCCCTCCCCGTGTCTCTCCCATGTCCCTCCCCGTATCTTCCCATGTCCCTCCCCGTGTCTCTCCCATGTCCCTCCCGTATCTTCCCATGTCCCTCCCGTATCCTCCCTGTGTCTCTCCCATGTCCCTCCCGTATCCTCCCCGTGTCTCTCCCATGTCCATCCCGTGTCCCTCCCCGTGTCTCTCCCATGTCCCTCCCGTGTCTCTCCCATGTCCCCCCCGTGTCTCCCATGTCCCTCCCGTGTCTCTCCCATGTCCCTCCCAGTATCCCTCCCATGTCCCTCCCCGTGTCTCTCCCATGTCCCTCCCCGTGTCTCTCCCATGTCCCTCCCCCGTATCCTCCGTGTCCCTCCCCGTGTCTCTCCCATGTCCCTCCCCGTATCTCTCCCCGTGTCTCTCCCATGTCCCTCCCCGTGTCTCTCCCATGTCCCTCCCCGTATCCTCCGTGTCCCTCCCCGTATCCTCCGTGTCCCTCCCCGTGTCTCTCCCATGTCCTTCCCTGTGTCTCTCCCATGTCCCTCCCCGTATCCTCCTGTGTCTCTCCCCGTGAGAGAGAGAGAAAGAGGCAGAAGAAAGAGGGGAGAGTGGAGAGCTGGGTCACATCAACCCAGCAGCCGCCAGAGCGGAATAAAACCAGACTGACTCTCCAACTGATAGGAAAAACACATAAATCTCACAGCACGCACACACACACACACACACACACACACACACACACACACACACACACACACACACACACACACACACACACACACACACACACACACACACACACACACACACACACACACACACACACAGGAGGAAGGTTCACAGTAAGATCTGTCTCGCAGAGAAAAAACTGTGTTTTAAGGGCTGTTTATTTTGTGTGTGTGTGTGTGTGTGTGTGTGTGTGTGTGTACTGTAGTAGCGTCATGTCCATTACACTGATCCTGGTCTCTGGTATCCGTTGCTGGAGGACTCCATCTTGTCCGGTCTGTCCAATCTCCGACGGGTGACTAGTTTAGGAGGGCGGTCTGGGGGGTCTGTAGACTCTACACTCTCCTTCCGATCCTTCTGTTGGTCTTTCTGGTCCAGCGTCACGGCAGACAGACTCTGGACTGAACCTGCCAGACTCCTACGGCCTTGGGGAAGAGATAAGCACCTCAGTGAGTACAAAATGGATCCCAATTCCCTATGGTGCAATACGACACTACTATAGGCCCTGTCTACTACACTACTATAGGCCCTGTCTACTACACTATTATAGGCCCTGTCTACTACACCACTATAGGCCCTGTCTACTACACCACTATAGGCCCTGTCTACTACACTACTATAGGTCCTGTCTACTACACTACTATAGGCCCTGTCTACTACACTACTATAGGCCCTGTCTACTACACTACTATAGGTCCTGTCTACTACACCACTATAGGCCCTGTCTACTACACTACTATAGGCCCTGTCTACTACACTATTATAGGCCCTGTCTACTACACCACTATAGGCCCTGTCTACTACACCACTATAGGCCCTGTCTACTACACTACTATAGGCCCTGTCTCTACACCACTATAGGCCCTGTCTACACACTACTATAGGCCCTGTCTACTACACTACTATAGGCCCTGTCTACTACACCACTATAGGCCCTGTCTACTACACTACTATAGGCCCTGTCTACTACACTATTATAGGCCCTGTCTACTACACCACTATAGGCCCTGTCTACTACACTACTATAGGCCCTGTCTACTACACTATTATAGGCCCTGTCTACTACACCACTATAGGCCCTGTCTACTACACCACTATAGGCCCTGTCTACTACACCACTATAGGCCCTGTCTACTACACTACTATAGGCCCTGTCTACTACACCACTATAGGTCCTGTCCACTACACTACTATAGGTCCTGTCTACTACACTACTATAGGCCCTGTCTACTACACCACTATAGGTCCTGTCTACTACACTACTATAGGTCCTGTCTACTACACCACTATAGGTCCTGTCTACTACACTACTATAGGCCCTGTCTACTACACTACTATAGGCCCTGTCTACTACACTACTATATGTCCTGTCTACTACACTACTATAGGCCCTGTCTACTACACCACTATAGGTCCTGTCTACTACACTACTATAGGCCCTGTCTACTACACTACTATAGGTCCTGTCTACTACACTACTATAGGTCCTGTCTACTACACTACTATAGGTCCAAGGTTTTCAACTGCCCTAATAGGGTGCAATTTGGGACACAGCCAAGCAGTAGACTGTCAAAGAAAGGTTTATCATATTGATCACGATGAGTATTCAATGGGAACACGATGGTCATCTTTATCTGTGGAGGAGTAGAGTAATAACGTAGGACCTCTTGTCTCTGTTGTGAAGAGAATATGAATAGTTTTCCTTTGCTTTGGAATTTCATTTTTTATTTATTTTTTAAACAGGACAGAAAACGAATCTTAGTGACTGCAAGCATGAATCCTCATGAGTCAAGGGAACGTGAAGAGAATGGAATAAAGTAAATAAATAAATAAATAAAATAAATGCTATAAAGGCGTTTTTAAATAGTACTATTGCTAATGGTAATAGCATGTGAGGCTTGAAGATTTGATGATATTACTGCAGGCAAAACACTTGAAGGAATAATGGAAAACAAAACTGTGAAAGAAGTAAAAAAAACCTCTGTATCTGAATGGAGGAATATATAACAGAGTCCTACTTCAAAGAGTCATAGAGGGGGGCCACGAGAACATTCGAAAAAGATTAAACATCAGCCGATTGAAGTCGTGTTGCACATGATCAAAGGCTAGTTCCTGTTAGCTGTTCCCATGACATGACAAATCCGTTCAGCTGATGTTCTGAAAGAGCTGCAAAACCTGGACCCGTACAAATCAGCTGGGCTTGACAATCTGGACCCTTTCTTTCTAAAATGATCTGCCGAAATTGTTGCCAACCCTATTACTAGCCTGTTCAACCTCTCTTTCGTGTCGTCTGAGATTCCCAAAGATTGGAAAGCAGCTGCGGTCATCAAAGAGGGGGACACTCTTGACCCAAACTGTTACAGACCTATATCCATTTTGCCCTGCCTATCTAAGGTCTTGAAAGCCAAGTCAACAAACAGGTCACTGACCATCTCGAATCCCACCGTACCTTCTCCGCTGTGCAATCTGGTTTCGAGCCAGTCACGGGTGCACCTCAGCCACGCTCAAGGTACTAAACGATATCATAACCACCATCGATAAAAGACAGTACTGTGCAGCCGTCTTCATCGACCTTGCCAAGGCTTTCGACTCTGTCAATCACCATATTCTTAAAAGCAGACTCAGTTGCCTCGGTTTTCGGATGACTGCCTTGCCTGGTTCACCAATTACTTTGCAGACAGAGTTCAGTGTGTCAAATCGGAGGGCATGCTGTCCAGGCCTCTGGCAGTCTCTATGGGGTGCCACAGGGTTCAATTCTTGGACCGACTCTCTTCTATGTATACATCAATGATGTCGCTCTTGCTGCTGGTGAGTCTCTGATCCACCTCTACGCAGATGACACCATTCTGATGACACCATTCTGGCCCTTCTTTGGACACTGTGTTAACAACCCTCCAGACGAGCTTCAATGCCATACAACTCTCCTTCTGTGGCCTCCAATTGCTCTTAAATACAAGTAAAACTAAATGCATGCTCTTCAACCGATCGCTGCCCGCACCTGCCCGCCTGTCCAACATCACTACTCTGGACGGCTCTGACTTAGAATATGTGGACAACTACAAATACCTAGGTGTCTTGTTCGACTGTAAACTCTCCTTACAGACTCACATCAAACATATCCAATCCGAAGTTAAATCTAGAATTGGCTTCCTATTTCGCAACAAAGCATCCTTCACTCATGCTGCCAAACATACCCTTGTAAAACTGACCATCCTACCTCCTCGACTTCGGCGATGTCATTTACAAAATAGCTTCCAATACCCTACTTAATAAATTGGATGGAGTCTATCACAGTGCCATCCGTTTTGTCACCAAAGCCCCATATACTACCCACCACTGCGACCTGTATGCTCTCGTTGGCTGGCCCTCGTTTCATACTCGTTGGCTGGCCCTCGTTCCAAACCCACTGGCTCCAGGTCATCTACAAGACCCTGCTAGGTAAAGTCCCCCCTTATCTCAGCTCGCTGGTCACCACAGCAGCACCCACCTGAAGCATGCGCTCCAGCAGGTATATCTCTCTGGTCACCCCCAAAACCAATTCTTCCTTTGGCCGCCTCTCCTTCCAGTTCTCTGCTGCCAATGACTGGAACGAACTACAAACATCTCTGAAACTGGAAACACTTATCTCGCTCACTAACTTTAAGCACCAGCTGTCAGAGCAGCTCACAGATTACTGCACCTGTACATAGCCCATCTATAATTTAGCCCAAACAACTACCTCTTCCCTACTTGATTTATTTATTTATTTTGCTCCTTTGCACCCCATTATTTATATCTCATTCTTCCACTGCAAATCTACCATTCCAGTGTTTTACTTGCTATATTGTATTTACTTTGCCATCATGGCCTTTTTTTGCCTTTACCTCCCTTATCGTTTTGCTTTATTTTGACCAGCTCGCAATTGTAAATGAGAACTTGTTCTCAACTTGCCTAGCTGGTTAAATAAAAGGTGAAATATATATATTTTAAAAGGAGCCTCCATTGGTAGGCACAAGGAATTACTTTGTGGGCTGATGGAGGGTCCAAACGTTGGCCGAGCGCCATGACAGAGAGTTGAACATGCTGCTGGAACAATTCTGTGCATTGACTACCGGGGGCTCAATGACATCACTGTTAAGAACCGTTACCTGCTACCACTCATCTCCTCGGCCGTCGAGCCGCTCCAGGGGGCCACTGTGTTCTCAAGCTGGATCTATGTAACGCCTACCACCTGGTGCGGATATGAGATGGGGACGAGTGGAAGACCGCCTTCAACGCGGCCAGCGGCCACTACGAATATCTGGTCATGCCCTTTGGCCTCACCAACTCCCCTGCCGTGTTCCAGGCTCTGGTGAATGACGTTCTCCGCGACATGCTGAACCGGTTCGTCTTGGTCCACATTGATGACTTCGTCTTCTCCCGCTTCCCCCAAGAACACATGCTCCATGTCCGGCAGGTTCTCCAGCACCTTCTGGAGAACCAGTTGTTCATTAAGGTGGAAAAGTGTGAATTCCATCGCTCCATCATTCCCTTTCTGGACTACATCATCTCTGCTGGGAGCATCAAGGTGAAAAGTGAAAGTGGTGGTGGATTGGCCACAGCCATCATCCAGGGTGCAGCTGCAACGCTTCTTGGGGTTCGTCAACTTTTATTGTTGCTTTATCTGGGGTCATCATCACCCTTGGCTTCTCCCTCTCCTGTCCTCAACTCTACCAAGGACCTTAAACACCGCTTCACCATGGCTCCGATCCTGTTTCATCCGGACCCTTCTCGTCAGTTCGTGGTGGAGACCGTTACTTCAGTTTCGGAGTGGGGGCTGTTCTGTCCCAACGTTCTGCCCTGGACCCTAAGCTGCATCCCTGCGCCTTCTTCTTCTACCGCCTCACCGCCAAGAGAGAAATTACGATGTGGAGAATCGGGAGCTTCTCGCAATGGCAATGGAGGAATGGAGGCACTGGCTCGAAGGGACGGAACATCCGTTCATTGTGTGGACCAACCACAAAAACCCGGAGGTTCTTCACACCGCCAAGTGTCTCAACTCCAGGTAGGAGAGATGGGCCGTGCTGTTTACCCGGTTCAACTTTTTACCTCTCCTACTGGCCGGGAGCCAAGAACGTCAAGCCGGATGCCCTGTCTCGCTGCTATAACCCCAAGGCTACCACCCCGGAGCCTGAGACCATCCTTCCCTCCTCGTTTCTGGCAACGGCACTCAGCTGGGGTATCAGGAAACAGGCGGCGCAGTGGTCCCAGCCGAACTCGTGCCTGGCGCTGTCTGCTCTGTGGTCCTGGAGCAGGCCCATTCCTCAGGCTCGCCTTCGTGCGACAACACCTTTGGTGGCCTATAATGGTTCTGGACGTCGCCGCCTTTGTCACTGCTTGCACAGTCTTTGCACGGAACAAGACCCCTCGACAACTCCGGCTGGTCTCCTCCAACCTCTGACCATCCATCATCGCCCCTGGTCTCACATCTCCCTGGACTTTGTCATGGGTCTCCCCCAGTATGATGGCAACCTGGTCATGGTGGATCGCTTTTCTAAGGCTGCCCACTTCCTTCCTCTCCCCAAGTTACCCTCTACCAAGGAGATGGCTCAGCTCATGGTGCAGCACATCTTCTGGATCCATGGACTGCCCGTGGACATGGTCTCTGACCATGACCCTCAGTTCTCGTCCCGGTTCTGGACGGCGTTCTGCACCCTCATAGGGTCGTCGTCCAGCCTGTCCTCCGGTTTCCAACCCCAGGCTAGCGACCAGTTGGAGAAAGCCAACCAGGACCTTGAGACCACCTGCACTGTCTGGTATCCGCCAACCCCACCACCTGGGTCAGCAACTAGCGTGGGTGGAATACGCCCCAACATCCTTCCCTGCTCTGCCTTGGGCCTATTACCGTTTGAGTTTTCCCAGGGTATCAGCCCCCGCTCTTCCCTGCTCTGCCATGGGCCTATTACCTGAGTGTTCCCAGGGTATCAGCCCCCGCTCTTCCCTGCTCTGCCTTGGGCCTATTACCGTTTGAGTGTTCCCAGGGGTATCATCCCCACTCTTTCCTGAGCATGAAGAGAAGAGGTCGGCATACCTTCTGCCCAGATGTTTGTCCGGTCGGCCCTCCTCAAGACCACCTCCAGGTATCGACAACAAGCGGATCGCCATCGGACCCTGGCTCCCCGATATCGTCTCGGGTAGAAGGTATGGCTATCCACCCGGGATCTGCCTCCGGTGGAATCCAATAAACTCTCCCCACGGTTTATTGGGCGTTCCCCATCTCAAGATTATTAGCACCTCTGCTGTTCATCTTCTGTTGCCCCGTACCTTTCATGTGTCCAGTGTCAAACCCATGTTTCACAGCCCTTTGTCGCCTGTTTCTACCTGACCCTGACCCTGAGCCTGCCTGTCGTCCCGGTACCGTTGCCCCACCTCTGGTTTACTGACCCCTGCCTGCCTTGACTTGTCTACCGTCTGCCCCTGTTGGAATATTAAACTATTGGTTATTCGACGTGGTCTGCATCTGGGTCTTATCCTCATACCTGATAAGGAGCACCATTGTGAGAAGTGGCAGAGTGTCACTCCGGCACCAGCGGCTCTACACCTCTGTGTAGTAGTAGCCTATGTGTCGGTCTGTAAGACCAAGAAGCTTCTCATTAAATATATTTGTAATTTACAAGGTTTTGGCTACACTTGACTTTCCAACACACTATCACAATAAATATAATTATATATTATATTATAATAACGAAAAACTATATCTCACCTGGGATTCGAACTTGTCGCAAATGGCAGGCTGGCTAACTTTGAGCTATTCATCCAATCCCGAGACCCTAGCAAAACTTGGCTTTTAATTGATCTGACTTTCATTTATCTCCATATCCAGCCCTTATATTTAACCTCATAATGAAGTGTTGTATAAGTAGAACACAAAACTAATTGACATGAACAGTTGCATTCATCAGTTTTATTGACAAACGTCAACAACAACAAAAATAACAACAAAAATAAAGTCTGGTTTTCTCAGTGGGAAATTAATATCCAACTAGTCAGTGACAACTGTGGGGAGTTCGGAACTTGCGAAAGCAGCTATTTGAGCTTATTACAGTATTATCGACACTTTGTCCTGGGATTTCCTATGATCTAAGTAGAAGAACGTCTTTCCTAGTAACGACTGTTGTGTAGCTTGTGTGCGTCATAGAGCAAAAACATATGCGTGTTTGTGAGAGTCTCAGCTTTTCATAGATCGCTTTTCATAGTGTGTAGCTCAAACCATTCTGGCTATACAGGCGTTTTGTAAAGAAAACAGACCCGAGGCCCGAGGCCCTTCAGGATCTGTTCTTGTCTCACAAACACCGCAAGAGACAAATCCATTGAAACAACCCAACATTCTGGAGCTCAAACACACAATGTTTAAAAAAGATGTCTTAAATAGCACCAGAGCAACGGTGGGACTCATTGCATTAACATTTCTTGCGCTTTAGTAACTTGGAATAGCAGATCGTGGCTTTGTTTAAGGACACTTCCATGAACAAGTGTTGGATCATGTCCAACACGTTTCCGATTTTAAATGATACAGATTTAACCAGAGATAATCACGGTTAGTATGGAGGAGTCAGGTTACAAGGAGCCAGGTTACAAGGAGTCAGGTTACAAGGAGTCAGGTTACAAGGAGCCAGGTTACAAGGAGTCAGGTTACAAGAAGTTTAGGTTACAAGGAGTCAGGTTACAAGGAGTCAGGTTACAAGGAGCCAGGTTACAAGGATTCAGGTTACAAGGAGTCAGGTTACAAGGAGTCAGGTTACAAGAAGTCAGGTTACAAGGAGTCAGGTTACAAGGAGACAGGTTACAAGGAGTCAGGTTACAAGGAGTTAGGTTACAAGGAGCCAGGTTACAAGGAGTTAGGTTACAAGGAGTCAGGTTGCAAGGGTCAGGTTACAAGAAGTTAGGTTACAAGGAGTCAGGTTACAAGGAGCCAGGTTACAAGGAGCCAGGTTACAAGGAGCCAGGTTTCAGGGAGCCAGGTTACAAGGAGTCAGGTTACAAGGAGCCAGGTTACAAGGAGCCAGGTTACAAGGAGTCAGGTTACAAGGAGCCAGGTTACAAGGAGTCAGGTTACAAGGAGTCAGGTTACAAGAAGTTAGGTTACAAGGAGTCAGGTTACAAGGAGTCAGGTTACAAGGAGTCAGGTTACAAGGAGTCAGGTTACAAGGAGTCAGGTTACAAGGAGTCAGGTTACAAGGAGTTAGGTTACAAGGAGCCAGGTTACAAGGAGTTAGGTTACAAGGAGCCAGGTTACAAGGAGCCAGGTTACAAGGAGCCAGGTTACAATGAGCCAGGTTTCAGGGAGTCAGGTTTCAGGGAGTCAGGTTACAAGGAGTCAGGTTACAAGGAGCCAGGTTTCAGGGAGCCAGGTTACAAGGAGTCAGGTTACAAGGAGCCAGGTTACAAGGAGCCAGGTTACAAGGAGCCAGGTTACAAGGAGCCAGGTTACAAGGAGCCAGGTTACAAGGAGTCAGGTTACAAGGAGCCAGGTTTCAGGGAGCCAGGTTACAAGGAGTCAGGTTACAAGGAGCCAGGTTACAAGGAGCCAGGTTACAAGGAGTCAGGTTACAAGGAGCCAGGTTACAAGGAGTCAGGTTACAAGGAGTCAGGTTAAAGGAGTCAGGTTAAAGGAGTCAGGTTAAAGGATTCAGGTTACAAGGAGTCAGGTTACAAGGAGTCAGGTTTCAGGGATCCAGGTTACAAGGAGTCAGGTTACAAGGAGTCAGGTTACAAGGAGCCAGGTTACAAGGAGTCAGGTTACAAGGAGTCAGGTTACAAGGAGTCAGGTTACAAGGAGTCAGGTTACAAGGAGTCAGGTTTCAGGGATCCAGGTTACAAGGAGTCAGGTTTCAGGGAGCCAGGTTACAATGATCCAGGTTACAAGGAGTCAGGTTACAAGGAGCCAGGTTACAAGGAGTCAGGTTACAAGGAGTCAGGTTACAAGGAGTCAGGTTACAAGGAGTCAGGTTACAAGGATTCAGGTTACAATGATCCAGGTTACAAGGAGTCAGGTTACAAGGAGCCAGGTTACAAGGAGCCAGGTTACAAGGAGTCAGGTTAAAGGAGTCAGGTTACAAGGAGTTAGGTTACAAGGATTCAGGTTACAAGGAGACAGGTTACAAGGAGTCAGGTTACAAGAAGTTAGGTTACAAGGAGTCAGGTTACAAGGAGTCAGGTTACAAGGAGTCAGGTTACAAGGAGTCAGGTTAAAGGAGTCAGGTTACAAGGATTCAGGTTACAGTATTTAATCAGAACAGCTAACATGTAGTCTTTGATCATGTGCAACTTGGCCAACGATTTTAATTTGCTGATTCTTAAACTTAAACTAAAACGTAAACTTTTCTAATGTTTCGCAAGTATGGCCCCACAGAGATTTGATTTGCAGAGATATGTTAGACTCTTACCTTCAGATATATACAGTGACCTCAGAGAGGGAGCGGCTGAGCGGTTCAGCTGGGTCAGTTGGGTCACGGGCACCGGCCGGAGATCCGTCTGGGAGTGGGGGGCTTTCTTCGGGCCGATGGACCCCCTGGGTGTAGCTGTGGTGCTGGTTGAGGACAGACTCAGAGCATCTCCCTCCGACTCCCGTCTGTCCTCCCTGTCTCCACGTCTTCCCTGGAGCTAGACTCTGGGCTGCTGAGGCAGGATGGGACACTTCCCTTCCCTGGCCCGTTGGAAGAGAGCTGTGAGGGGAGCGACGGAGACCCAGGGTTGGGCCCTGACCCATCTCCTGCCCCATACTGGTCCCCTGACCCATCTCCTGCCCCAGGCTGGTCCCCTGACCCATCCCCTGCTTCAGGCTGGTACCCTGACCCATCCCGAGCCACTGGCTCGTCCCCTGACCCATCCCCAGCCACAGGCCAGGGGGATAGGAAGCCTTGTCTTTGGGCTGGTGGTGGGAGGAAGTGCCAGTTGTCTTGGAGGAGCTGTTCTGCTCAGAGGAGTGGGAGGAGAGGGACTCCATGCTTCCCAAGGGGGTGCTGCCTGGACTGCTGCTGAACGTGTCACCTGTACAAGGACCAGAGAGCAGGAACACACAGCATCATTAAAACCTGCTGAACGGGTCACCTGTACAAGGACCAGGAACACACAGAGTCATTAAAACCTGCTGAACGGGTCACCTGTTACAAGGACCAGGAACACACAGAGTCATTAAAACCTGCTGAACGGGTCACCTGTTACAAGGACCAGGAACACACAGGGTCATTAAAACCTGATGAATGACCGACTACTGAGACAAAACACAGTGAATGCATCTCAAATGCCATCTTATTCAATACGTAGAACCTATGGCACCCTGTTCCCTATATAGTACACTACTTTAGACCAGGAACCTATGGCACCCTGTTCCCTATATAGTGCACTACTTTAGACCAGGAACCTATGGCACCCTGTTCCCTATATAGTACACTACTTTAGACCAGGAACCTATGGCACCCTGTTCCCTATATAGTGCACTACTTTAGCCTAGGAACCTATGGCACACTGTTCCCTATATAGTGCACTACTTTAGACCAGGAACCTATGGCACCCTGTTCCCTATATAGTACACTACTTTAGACCAGGAACCTATGGTACCCTGTTCCCTATATAGTGCACTACTTTAGACCAGGAACCTATGGCACCCTGTTCCCTATATAGTACACTACTTTAGACCAGGAACCTATGGTACCCTGTTCCCTATATAGTGCACTACTTTAGACCAGGAACCTATGGCACCCTGTTCCCTATATAGTGCACTACTTTAGCCTAGGAACCTATGGCATACTGTTCCCTATATAGTGCACTACTTTAGACCAGGAACCTATGGCACCCTGTTCCCTATATAGTACACTACTTTAGACCAGGAACCTATGGCACCCTGTTCCCTATATAGTACACTACTTTAGACCAGAGCCCTATGGCACCCTGTTCCCTATATAGTGAACTACTTTAGACCAGGAACCTATGGCACCCTGTTCCCTATATAGTACACTACTTTAGACCAGGAACCTATGGCACCCTGTTCCCTATATAGTACACTACTTTAGACCAGGAACCTATGGCACCCTGTTCCCTATATAGTACACTACTTTAGACCAGGAACCTATGGCACCCTGTTCCCTATATAGTACACTACTTTAGACCAGGAACCTATGGCACCCTGTTCCCTATATAGTGCACTACTTTAGACCAGGGACCTATGGCACCCTGTTCCCTATATAGTGCACTACTTTAGACCAGGAACCTATGGCAGCCTGTTCCCTATATAGTGCACTACTTTAGACCAGGAACCTATGGCACCCTGTTCCCTATATAGTGCACTACTTTAGACCAGGAACCTATGGCACCCTGTTCCCTATATAGTGCACTACTTTAGACCAGGAACCTATGGCACCCTGTTCCCTATATAGTGCACTACTTTAGACCAGGAACCTATGGCACCCGGTTCCCTATATAGTACACTACTTTAGACCAGGAACCTATGGGCCATTTGGGATGCAGACAGTATTATTACTACTGTGGCTAAATGTAGTAGCACCACCACTACAGTAGTTTAGAGAATAGAGTTACTGGCTACATTCTGGAATGTTTTGTATTCTCTGATGGTGCCCGGGTAGATGAAGTGATAATATATTAATGAACATCTCAATGGGGATATGTAATGAATGCTGCAGCAGGCCAGATTAGCTAGCAAAGTGATATGACCCTCTAGCCCAGGGGAATATGTAATGAATGCTGCAGCAGGCCAGATTAGCTAGCAGAGTGACATGACCCCCCATTCCAGGGGAATATGTAATGAATGCTGCAGCAGGCCAGATTAGCTAGCAGAGTGACATGACACCCTATTCCCGGGGAATATGTAATGAATGCTGCAGCAGGCCAGATTAGCTAGTTGAGTGATATGACCCCCTATTCCAGGGGAATATGTAATGAATGCTGCAGCAGGCCAGATTAGCTAGTTGAGTGATATGACCCCCTATTCCAGGGGAATATGTAATGAATGCTGCAGCAGGCCAGATTAGCTAGCAGAGTTATATGACCCCCTATTCCAGGGGAATATGTAATGAATGCTGCAGCAGGCCAGATTAGCTAGCAGAGTTATATGACCCCCTATTCCAGGGGAATATGTAATGAATGCTGCAGCAGGCCAGATTAGCTAGCAGAGTGACATGACACCCTATTCCAGGGGAATATGTAATGAATGCTGCAGCAGGCCAGATTAGCTAGCAGAGTTATATGACCCCCTATTCCAGGGGAATATGTAATGAATGCTGCAGCAGGCCAGATTAGCTAGCAGAGTTATATGACCCCCTATTCCAGGGGAATATGTAATGAATGCTGCAGCAGGCCAGATTAGCTAGCAGAGTGACATGACCCCCTATTCCAGGGGAATATGTAATGAATGCTGCAGCAGGCCAGATTAGCTAGTTTAGTGATATGACCCCCTATTCCAGGGGAATATGTAATGAATGCTGCAGCAGGCCAGATTAGCTAGCAGAGTTATATGACCCCCTATTCCAGGGGAATATGTAATGAATGCTGCAGCAGGCCAGATTAGCTAGCAGAGTTATATGACCCCCTATTCCAGGGGAATATGTAATGAATGCTGCAGCAGGCCAGATTAGCTAGTAGAGTGACATGACCCCCTATTCCAGGGGAATATGTAATGAATGCTGCAGCAGGCCAGATTAGCTAGCAGAGTGACATGACCCCCTATTCCAGGGGAATATGTAATGAATGCTGCAGCAGGCCAGATTAGCTAGCAGAGTTATATGACCCCCTATTCCAGGGGAATATGTAATGAATGCTGCAGCAGGCCAGATTAGCTAGCAGAGTTATATGACCCCCTATTCCAGGGGAATATGTAATGAATGCTGCAGCAGGCCAGATTAGCTAGCAGAGTGACATGACCCCTATTCCAGGGAATATGTAATGAATGCTGCAGCAGGCCAGATTAGCTAGCAGAGTTATATGACCCCCTATTCCAGGGGAATATGTAATGAATGCTGCAGCAGGCCAGATTAGCTAGTAGAGTGACATGACCCCCTATTCCAGGGGAATATGTAATGAATGCTGCAGCAGGCCAGATTAGCTAGCAGAGTGACATGACCCCCTATTCCAGGGGAATATGTAATGAATGCTGCAGCAGGCCAGATTAGCTAGCAGAGTGACATGACCCCCTATTCCAAGGGAATATGTAATGAATGCTGCAGCAGGCCAGATTAGCTAGCAGAGTGATATGACCCCCTATTCCAGGGGAATATGTAATGAATGCTGTAGCAGGCCAGATTAGCTAGCAGAGTGATATGACCCCCTAGTCCAGGGGACTTTGTAATGAATGCTGCAGCAGGCCAGATTAGCTAGCAGAGTGACATGACCCCCTATTCCAGGGGAATATGTAATGAATGCTGCAGCAGGCCAGATTAGTTAGCAGAGTGACATGACCCCCTATTCCAGGGGAATATGTAATGAATGCTGCAGCAGGCCAGATTAGCTAGCAGAGTGACATGACCCCTATTCCAGGGTTATTCAAATATGACCCTATGTGATCCGCACCGCTGCTAGCGTTTTGTTTTACCACATCATGAATTCCACTCACCTTGTGTCCCAGGTCTAAATCAGTCTCTGATTAGAAGGTGCAGATCTGATGCAGATCTGAATGCTATAGGTTTACAGGCCTACAGGCAATATGGTATCATTCGATATGCAACAATTGCCTGCAGTGCTAGGGATAGGTGTAGGACTCACTGTCAGCGTCTGCAAGGCACAGTGTTGGGGTGTAGATGCTGCGAGGCTTCCTAGGGCCTGTGGACAGGCAGATGGCCCTGCTCCTTCGTGAGCTTGGTCGGGATTGGGGCTGGGGCAGAGGTACGTTGGGGTCTGGAGGCTGGTGGAAGATCTGGAGAGGGGAGAGAAAAATAGTTGTATTAACTGAGCATTACAGTGGTATATAACTAGCTAGGGTCCGGGTAGTTTCCTGCTTAGGTCACATGGTCAGACATATACCTAAATACCTAAAACCTCCTACTATAGGCCCAAGACATGACACATTCCTAAATACCTAAAAACTCCTACTATAGGCCCAAGACATGACACATACGTATACCCAGGACCAGGAGAGCTACCAGCAAACTAAATATTTTTACAGGCTCAATATTTCAGTCTGATTTCAAAGAAACCAGAAACTCTCTTGCCTTGTCAAAGTTCTCGATGAGAATCTCCACCACGATGTTCTGGAATTTAATGTTCATCATGGCGGCCACCGTCTCCTCCTGTGACCTCATCAACGTGGGCCCGAAGATCACACCCAGGTTGGACACAGTCATCAGGTTGAACTGGCTGTGGGTGGACACTCTGTGGAGACAGACAGATCAGACAGGATGGTACAAGGTTTCAATATCACACTACATTATAGATGAACAAACATCGAACACAATGTTTTCATTTGAGTCACTTAGCAGATTGTCTTATCCAGAGAGACTTAGTTAGAGTGCATTCATCTTTAAGGTAGCAGGACCTTCCGATTGTGAGACTGATGGATGAAGTGTGACATCTCCCTACACAACAATAGATTTACGATGTGATTTTAGACTGGTCAGTTAGGAGAGACCCACGTGACGAGGTGTTTGATCAGTAGCTCCATCATCTCCCTGTTCCTTTCAGGCAGCTTGTGGACCAAGGCATGGACGGCCCTCACCCTGTAGTTCTGGTCTTCACACTCTGGGGAGGGGGAGGAGGGGGAGGACGGGGAGGAGGGGAGGGCGTAGAAGGGGAAGAAGGGGAGGATGGGGGAGGAGGGGAGATTGGGGCGGAGGGGGAGATTGGGGAGGAGGGGAGATGGGGAGGATGGGGGAGGAGGGGAGATTGGGGAGGAGGGGGAGATGGGGAGGAGGGGGAGGACGGGGGGGAGGAGGGGAGGGGCGGAGAAGGGGGAGATGGGGAGGACGGGGAGGAGGGGGAGATTGGGGGCGGAGGGGGAGATTGGGGAGGAGGGGGAGATGGGGGAGGATGGGGGAGGAGGGGGAGATTGGGGAGGAGGGGGAGATGGGGAGGTAGGGGGAGATGGGGAGAAGGGGAGGATGGGGGGGAGATTGGGAAGGAGGGGGAAATTGGGGAGGATGGGGGAGAAGGGAGAGGATGGGGAGATGGGAGAGGATGGGGAGAAGGGGGAGAAGGGGAGGTTGGGGAGAAGGGGAGGTGGGGGGAAGGGGGAGGATGGGGAGAAGGGAGAGAAGGGGGAGGATGGGGGAGAAGGGGAGGATGGGGAGAAGGGGGAGATTGGGGAGGAGGGGGAGGATGGGGGAGGGGGAGGATGGGGAGAAGGGGAGGTGGGGGAAGGGGAGGATGGGGGAGGATGGGGAGAAGGGGAGGATGGGGGAGAAGGAGAGAAGGGGGAGGATGGGGGAGAAGGGGAGGATGGGGGAGAAGGGGGAGATTGGGGAGGAGGGGGAGGATGGGGGAGTAGGGGGAGGATGGGGAGAAGGGGAGGTGGGGGGAAGGGGAGGATGGGGGAGGATGGGGAGAAGGGGGAGGATGGGGAGATTGGGGAGGAGGGGGGAGGATGGGGGAGAAGGGGGAGGTTGGGGAGGAGGGGGGAGGATGGGGGAGAAGGGGGAGGTGGGGGGACAGAGTCATGATAAACACACTGACAGCTTCATGGCTGCTTGTTGGACATGATCCATGTTTTTCCATGTAACATGCAAAACAATCTATCGTCAAAATATCTTCAATACTTAAATTCAACTGTAGACTATTTCTAAATTGATTGAAACATTTTTTGTTGTTGTATGTTGCAATGTAGCACAAAACAAAAACAAACAAAAAAATACAAAAAAGCTGCCAGACAAATGAAGTGAGTCGTGGGACAAGAAGAGAGCAACAGTTACACAACAGTCAGTGTTCCTAGTCAGCGTTCCCAGTCAGTGTTCCTAGTCAGCGTTCCTAGTCAGTGTTCCTAGTCAGCGTTCCTAGTCAGTGTTCCTAGTCAGCGTTCCTAGTTAGTGTTCCTAGTCAGCGTTCCTAGTCAGCGTTCCTAGTCAGCGTTCCTAGTCAGCGTTCCTAGTCAGCGTTCCTAGTCAGCGTTCCTAGTCAGCATTCCTGGATAGTGGTCCTGGTAGGCGTTCCTAGTCAGCGTTCCTAGATAGTGGTCCTGGTAGGCGTTCCTAGTCAGCGTTCCTAGATAGCGGTCCTGGTCAGCGTTCCTAGATAGTGGTCCTGGTAGGCGTTCCTAGTCAGCGTTCCTGGTCAGCGATCTTGGTCAGCGTTCCTAGATAGTGGTCCAAGTCAGCGTTCCTAGTCAGCGTTCCTAGTCAGCGTTCCTAGTCAGCGTTCCTAGTCAGCGTTGCTAGTCAGCGTTCCTAGTCAGTGTTCCTAGTTAGTGTTCCTAATCAGCGTTCCTCGTCAGCGTTCCTAGTCAGCGTTCCTAGTTAAAGGGTTAGGGCTAAGCAAAGGGTTAGGGCTAAGGAAAGGGTTAGGGCTAAGGTAAGGGTTAGGGCTAAGGTAAGGGTAGGGGCTAAGGTAAGGGTAGGGGCTAAGGTAAGGGTTAGGGCTAAGGTAAGGGTAGGGGCTAAGGTAAGGGTTCGGGGCTAAGGTAAGGGTAGGGGCTAAGGTAAGGATTAGGGTCAGGGTTAAGGAAAGGTAAGGGTTAGAGTCAGGGTTAAGGTAAGGGTTAGGGTCAGGGTTACGAAAAGGGTTAGGGTCAGGGTTAAGGTAAGGGTCAAGGTTATGGTAAGGGTTAGGGTCAGGGTTAAGGTAAGGGTTAGCATCAGGGTTAAGGTAAGGGTCAGGGTTAAGGTAAGGGTTAGGGTCAGGTTTAAGGTAAGGGTTAGGGTTAAGGTAAGGGTTAGCATCAGGGTTAAGGTAAGGGTTAGGGTTAAGGTAAGGGTCGAGTTAAGGTAAGGGTCAGGGTTAAGGTAAGGGTTAGGGTCAGGGTTAAGGTAAGGGTTAGGGTCAGGGTCACGGTAAGGGTTAGCATCAGGGTTTAGGTAAGGTTTAGCATCAGGGTTAAGGTAAGGGTTAGGGTCAGGGTTTAGGTAAGGTTTAGCATCAGGGTTAAAGTAAGGGTTAGGGTCAGGGTCACAGTAAGGGTTAGCATCAGTGTTAAGGTAAGGGTTAAGGTAAAGGTAAGGGTTAGGGTTAAGGTAAGGGTTAGGGTCAGGGTTAAGGTAAGCGTTAGGGTCAAGGTTTAGGTAAGGGTTAGGGTCAGGGTTAAGGTAAGGGTTAAGGTAAGGGTTAGGGTTAAGGTAAGGGTTAGGGTTAAGGTAAGGGTTAGGGTCAAGGTTTAGGTAAGGGTTAGGGTTTGGTTAGGGTCAGGGTTAAGGTAAGGGTTAGGGTCAGGGTTTAGGTAAGGGTTAGGGTTAAGGTAAGGGTTAAAGGTAAGGGTTAGGGTTAGGGTCAAGGTTTAGGTAAGGGTTAGGGTCAGGGTTTAGGTAAGGGTTAGGGTCAGGGTTAAGGTATGGGTTAGGGTAAGGGTTAAGGTAAGGGTTAAGGTAAGGGTTAGGGTCAGGGTTAATGTAAGGGTTAGGGTCAAGGTAAGGTTTAGGGTCAGGGTTTGGTTAGGGTCATGGTTAAGGTAAGGGTTAGGGTCAAGGTAAGGGTCAGGGTCAGGGTTAAGGTAAGGGTTAGGGTCAGGGTTAAGGTAAGGGTCAGGGTTAATGTAAGGGTTAGGGTCAAGGTTTAGGTAAGGTTTAGGGTCAGGGTTTGGTTAGGGTCATGGTTAAGGAAGGGTTAGGGTCAGGGTTAAGGTAAGGGTCAGGGTTAAGGTAAGGGTTAGGGTCAGGGTTAGGGTCAGGGTTAAGGTAAGGGTTAGGGTCAAGGTTTAGGTAAGGGTTAGGGTTTGGTTAGGGTCAGGGTTAAGGTAAGGGTTAGGGTCAGGGTTTAGGTAAGGGTTAGGGTTAAGGTAAGGGTTAAAGGTAAGGGTTAGGGTTAGGGTCAAGGTTTAGGTAAGGGTTAGGGTCAGGGTTTAGGTAAGGGTTAGGGTCAGGGTTAAGGTATGGGTTAGGGTAAGGGTTAAGGTAAGGGTTAAGGTAAGGGTTAGGGTCAGGGTTAATGTAAGGGTTAGGGTCAAGGTAAGGTTTAGGGTCAGGGTTTGGTTAGGGTCATGGTTAAGGTAAGGGTTAGGGTCAAGGTAAGGGTCAGGGTCAGGGTTAAGGTAAGGGTTAGGGTCAGGGTTAAGGTAAGGGTCAGGGTTAATGTAAGGGTTAGGGTCAAGGTTTAGGTAAGGTTTAGGGTCAGGGTTTGGTTAGGGTCATGGTTAAGGAAGGGTTAGGGTCAGGGTTAAGGTAAGGGTCAGGGTTAAGGTAAGGGTTAGGGTCAGGGTTAAGGTAAGGGTTAGGGTCAGGGTTAAGGTAAGGGTTAGGGTCAAGGTTTAGGTAAGGGTCAGGGTTTAGGTAAGGGGTTAGGGTCAGGGTTTAGGTAAGGGTCAGGGTTAAGGTAAGGGTAAGGGTTAGGGTTAAGGTAAGGGTTAGGGTCAGGGTTAAGGTAAGGGTCAGGGTTTAGGTAAGGGTTAAGGTAAGGGTTAGGGCCGGGGTTAAAGTAAGGGTTAGGGTCAGGGTTTGGTTAGTTGTTTTGCAGGGCAGCTGTGTAGGGTTAGGGTTAGGGTTAAGGTAAGGGTCAGAGTTTAGGTAAGGGTTAGGGTCGGGGTTAAGGTAAGGGTCAGGGTTTAGTTAGTGGTTTTGCAGGGCAGCTGTGTTAGCGTAAGGGTCGGGGTTAAGGTAAGGGTCAGGGTTAAGGTTAGGGTCAGGGTTAGGGTAAGGGTCAGGGTTAGGGTTTAGTTAGTGGTTTTGCAGGGCAGCTGTGTAGGGTTAGGGTAAGGGTTGGGGTTAGGGTAAGGGTCAGGGTCAGGGTTAAGGTAAGGGTCAGTCAGGGTCAGGGTTTAGTTAGTGGTTTTGCAGGGCAGCTGTGTAGGGTTAGGGTTAAGGTTAGGGTCAGGGTTAGGGTTAGGGTCAGGGTTTAGTTAGTGGTTTTGCAGGGCAGCTGTGTTAGCGTAAGGGTCAGGGTTTAGGTAAGGGTCAGGGTTAGGGTAAGGGTCAGGGTTTAGGTAAGGGTCAGGGTTAGGGTCAGGGTTTAGTTAGTGGTTTTGCAGGGCAGCTGTGTGCTGATAATCCCCATTGTATTACTTACTGACGGCCATGATGAAGTCTTTGTGGAGCTTAAAGGTCAGCAGAGGCTCAGAGAGACACCTGGTGGATGAAAAGGGAACATGAAGAGGAGACGTCTCAACTATTCACTCTTTTCCCAGCGTTAACGATGGTGAAAACTCCCTCCAGATAACGCTTACACCAACAACATGCTTTTACAATCTTTGATAGGGAGTATGCACACACACACACACACACACACACACACACACACACACACACACACACACACACACACACACACACACACACGCACGCACGCACGCACGCACGCACGCACGCACCATGCACACACACACACACACACACACACACACACACACACACGCACACACGCACGCACGCACTCACCATGCACACACACACACACCACGCACGCACCACGCACACACACACACACACACACACACGCACGCACGCACCACGCACACACACACACCACGCACACACCACGCACACACCACGCACACACACACGCACGCACCACGCACACACACACACGCACGCACCACGCACACACACACACTGGTTGACCAAGGATGGGAGGGTTTCAGGAAGGCATTAAGCCAATGTCATGATTATTCCTAGCCAGGGAGGAGCAGGGAGCAACTGGTAGGGCAACATGACCTCAGCTAATTCACTAGGTCCATGCATATCTGTGTGTGTGTGTGTACCTGAGCTAATTCACTAGGTCCATGCATATCTCTGTGTGTGTGTACCTGAGCTAATTCACTAGGTCCATGCATATCTCTGTGTGTGTGTACCTGAGCTAATTCACTAGGTCCATGCATATCTCTGTGTATTGTGTACCTGAGGTAATTCACTAGGTCCATGCATATCTCTGTGTATTGTGTACCTGAGGTAATTCACTAGGTCCATGCATATCTCTGTGTGTGTGTGCCTGAGCTAATTCACTAGGTCCATGCATATCTCTGTGTGTGTGTACCTGAGCTAATTCACTAGGTCCATGCATATCTCTGTGTGTGTGTACCTGAGCTAATTCACTAGGTCCATGCATATCTCTGTGTGTGTGTACCTGAGCTTATTCACTAGGTCCATGCATATCTCTGTGTGTGTGTACCTGAGCTAATTCACTAGGTCCATGCATATCTCTGTGTGTGTGTACCTGAGCTAATTCACTAGGTCCATGCAAATCTCTGTGTGTGTGTACCTGAGCTAATTCACTAGGTCCATGCATATCTCTGTGTATTGTGTACCTGAGCTAATTCACTAGGTCCATGCATATCTCTGTGTGTGTGTACCTGAGCTAATTCACTAGGTCCATGCATATCTCTGTGTGTGTGTACCTGAGGTAATTCACTAGGTCCATGCATATCTCTGTGCGTGTGTACCTGAGCTAATTCACTAGGTCCATGCATATCTCTGTGTGTGTGTACCTGAGCTAATTCACTAGGTCCATGCATATCTCTGTGTGTGTGTACCTGAGCTAATTCACTAGGTCCATGCATATCTCTGTGTGTGTGTACCTGAGCTAATTCACTAGGTCCATGCATATCTCTGTGCGTGTGTACCTGAGCTAATTCACTAGGTCCATGCATATCTCTGTGTGTGTGTACCTGAGGTAATTCACTAGGTCCATGCATATCTCTGTGTGTGTGTGTACCTGAGCTAATTCACTAGGTCCATGCATATCTCTGTGTGTGTGTACCTGAGCTAATTCACTAGGTCCATGCATATCTCTGTGTGTGTGTACCTGAGCTAATTCACTAGGTCCATGCATATCTCTGTGTATTGTGTACCTGAGCTAATTCACTAGGTCCATGCATATCTCTGTGTGTGTGTACCTGAGCTAATTCACTAGGTCCATGCATATCTCTGTGTGTGTGTACCTGAGCTAATTCACTAGGTCCATGCATATCTCTGTGTGTGTGTACCTGAGCTAATTCACTAGGTCCATGCATATCTCTGTGTATTGTGTACCTGAGCTAATTCACTAGGTCCATGCATATCTCTGTGTGTGTGTACCTGAGGTAATTCACTAGGTCCATGCATATCTCTGTGTGTGTGTACCTGAGCTAATTCACTAGGTCCATGCATATCTCTGTGTGTGTGTGTACCTGAGCTAATTCACTAGGTCCATGCATATCTCTGTGTGTGTGTACCTGAGGTAATTCACTAGGTCCATGCATATCTCTGTGTGTGTGTACCTGAGGTAATTCACTAGGTCCATGCATATCTCTGTGTGTGTGTACCTGAGCTAATTCACTAGGTCCATGCATATCTCTGTGTGTGTGTACCTGAGCTGATTCACTAGGTCCATGCATATCTCTGTGTGTGTACCTGAGGTAATTCACTAGGTCCATGCATATCTCTGTGTGTGTGTACCTGAGGTAATTCACTAGGTCCATGCATATCTCTGTGTGTGTGTACCTGAGCTAATTCACTAGGTCCATGCATATCTCTGTGTGTGTGTACCTGAGCTAATTCACTAGGTCCATGCATATCTCTGTGTGTGTGTACCTGAGCTAATACACTAGGTCCATGCATATCTCTGTGTGTGTGTACCTGAGGTAATTCACTAGGTCCATGCATATCTCTGTGTGTGTGTACCTGAGCTAATTCACTAGGTCCATGCATATCTCTGTGTATTGTGTACCTGAGGTAATTCACTAGGTCCATGCATATCTCTGTGTATTGTGTACCTGAGGTAATTCACTAGGTCCATCCATATCTCTGTGTGTGTGTACCTGAGCTAATTCACTAGGTCCATGCATATCTCTGTGTGTGTGTACCTGAGGTAATTCTTCAGGCCGCTTGTGATGGTCTTGTTGTCCCAGGTGTCTGGGTCCAGGTTCATATCAACTGGAGCCTTGGTTGCTACGGGATACAACACAACAACACAACCATTTACACAATTACACTGTACCTGACTGACCTGTTCCAGAACACAGCTCAGTAGTGGACTTAAATATACAGGGTGACATCACTGATGAAGGGTTTGTAAATGTAGGTCTATGGGTTATGAGGGGTTTGTAATGCATCTACGTAGGTCTATGGGTTATGAAGGGGTTTGTAATGCATCTACGTAGGTCTATGGGTTATGAGGGGTTTGTAATGCATCTACGTAGGTCTATGGGTTATGAGGGGTTTGTAATGCATCTACGTAGGTCTATGGGTTATGAAGGGGTTTGTAATGCATCTACGTAGGTCTATGGGTTATGAGGGGTTTGTAATGCATCTACGTAGGTCTATGGGTTATGAGGGGTTTGTAATGCATCTACGTAGGTCTATGGGTTATGAGGGGGTTTGTAATGCATCTACGTAGGTCTATGGGTTATGAGGGGTTTGTAAATGCATCTACGTAGGTCTATGGGTTATGAGGGGTTTGTAAATGCATCTACGTAGGTCTATGGGTTATGAGGGGTTTGTAATGCATCTACGTAGGTCTATGGGTTATGAGGGGTTTGCAATGCATCTACGTAGGTCTATGGGTTATGAGGGGTTTGTAATGCATCTACGTAGGTCTATGGGTTATGAAGGGGTTTGTAATGCATCTACGTAGGTCTATGGGTTATGAGGGGGTTGTAATGCATCTACGTAGGTCTATGGGTTATGAGGGGGTTGTAAATGCATCTACGTAGGTCTATGGGTTATGAGGGGTTTGTAAATGCATCTACGTAGGTCTATGGGTTATGAGGGGTTTGTAATGCATCTACGTAGGTCTATGGGTTATGAGGGGTTTGTAAATGCATCTACGTAGGTCTATGGGTTATGAGGGGTTTGTAAATGCATCTACGTAGGTCTATGGGTTATGAGGGGTTTGTAAATGCATCTACGTAGGTCTATGGGTTATGAGGGGTTTGTAATGCATCTACGTAGGTCTATGGGTTATGAGGGGTTTGTAATGCATCTACGTAGGTCTATGGGTTATGAGGGGTTTGTAAATGCATCTACGTAGGTCTATGGGTTATGAGGGGTTTGTAAATGCATCTACGTAGGTCTATGGGTTATGAGGGGTTTGTAATGCATCTACGTAGGTCTATGGGTTATGAGGGGTTTGTCATGCATCTACGTAGGTCTATGGGTTATGAGGGGTTTGTAATGCATCTACGTAGGTCTATGGGTTATGAAGGGGTTTGTAATGCATCTACGTAGGTCTATGGGTTATGAGGGGGTTGTAATGCATCTACGTAGGTCTATGGGTTATGAGGGGGTTGTAAATGCATCTACGTAGGTCTATGGGTTATGAGGGGTTTGTAATGCATCTACGTAGGTCTATGGGTTATGAGGGGTTTGTAATGCATCTACGTAGGTCTATGGGTTATGAGGGGTTTGTAAATGCATCTACGTAGGTCTATGGGTTATGAGGGGTTTGTAAATGCATCTACGTAGGTCTATGGGTTATGAGGGGTTTGTAAATGCATCTACGTAGGTCTATGGGTTATGAGGGGTTTGTAAATGCATCTACGTAGGTCTATGGGTTATGAGGGGTTTGTAATTCATCTACGTAGGTCTATGGGTTATGAGGGGTTTGTAATGCATCTACGTAGGTCTATGGGTTATGAGGGGTTTATTTGGCCTTACAAGTTATCCCTTTTCAGTTTATATATATATATATATATATATATATATATATATATATATATATATATATATATGTTAACTACACAACAATACATTGTTTGACACAGCTGACTCTCTCACTTTGACTTCAGAGAAAACTAGAGGTCCCTCTGAGGTGGATGATAGACAGCATAGCATAATCTAAACAGAGCCTTACAGACCAACTGATGCCACTAAGGTTACAGAAGGAACAAATATGGAGAGAGAGAGAGAGACAGAGAGACAGAGAGAGAGAGAGAGAGAGAGAGAGAGAGAGAGAGAGAGAGAGAGAGAGAGAGAGAAATAAGGAGAGAGAGAGAGAGAGACAGAGATTGAGAGAGAGAGAGAGAGAGACAGAGATTGAGAGAGAGAGAGAGAGAGAGAGAGAGAGAGAGAGAGAGAGAAATAAGGAGAGAGAGAGAGAGAGAGACAGAGATTGAGAGAGAGAGAGAGAGAGACAGAGATTGAGAGAGAGAGAGACAGAGATTGAGAGAGAGAGAGAGAGAGACAGAGATTGAGAGAGAGAGAGAGAGAGAGAGAGAGAGAGAGAGAGAGAGAGAGAGAGAGAGAGAGAGAGAGAGAGAGAGAGAGAGACAGAGAGACAGAGAGAGAGAGAGAGACAGAGAGAGACAGAGAGAAAGAAGGAGAGACAGAGAGACAGAGAGAGAGAGAGAGAGAGAGAGAGAGAGAGACAGAGAGAGAGAGAAAGAAGGAGAGAGAGAGACAGAGAGAGAGAGAGAGATTGAGAGAGAGAGAGAGAGAGAGAAGAAGGAGAGAGAGAGAGACAGAGATTGAGAGAGAGAAAGAAGGAGAGAGACAGAGACAGCAAGAGAGAGAAACAGAGAGAAAGAAGGAGAGACAGAGAGACAGAGAGAGAGATTGAGAGAGAGAGAGAGACACAGAGAGAGAGAGAGAGAGAGAGAGAGAGAGAGAGAGAGAGAGAGAGGGAGAGAGACACACAGAGAGAGAGAGAGGAGACAGAGAGAAAGAAGGAGAGAGAGAGAGAGAGAGAGAGAGAGAGAGAGAGAGAGAGAGAGAGAGAGAGAGAGAGAGAGAGAGAGAGAGAGAGAGAGAGAGAGAGAGAGAGAGAGAGAGATTGAGAGACAGAGACAGAGAGAGAGAGTGAGAGAGTGAGAGAGAGAGATAGTGACTTAAATTACTTAAATGTAAATTGTAAATGTATATACACACTCACTAGATTATATATATATACACACTATATACACACTCACTAGACTGTATATACGCACTATATACAAACTCACTAGAGTTTCCCATGCCAATGAAGCCCTTGAATTGAATTGAGAGAGGGAGGGAGAGAGAGAGAAAGAGAGAGATGGAGAGAGAGTGAAAGGGAGATAGAGAGCAGAGGCTACTTACCAAACACAGTGGTCATCAACTTCTGGACCTTAGAGTTGACCCCTCCTATTCTGTAGAGGCCCAACGTGCTGATCCCTATGAGATCACACAGACACACCAGTGGTGGGAAGAGTCCTCAGTTGGAAATGTAAAGTTACCTTCATAGACAATGACTACAGGAAATGTAAAGATACCTTCATAGACAATGACTACAGGAAATGTAAAGATACCTTCATAGACAATGACTTCAGGAAATGTAAAGTTACCTTCATAGACAATGACTACAGGAAATGTAAAGATACCTCCATAGACAATGACTACAGGAAATGTAAAGATACCTTCATAGACAATGACTACAGGAAATGTAAAGATACCTTCATAGACAATGACTTCAGGAAATGTAAAGTTACCTTCATAGACAATGACTTCAGGAAATGTAAAGATACCTCCATAGACAATGACTACAGGAAATGTAAAGATACCTTCATAGACAATGACTACAGGAAATGTAAAGATACCTTCATAGACAATGACTTCAGGAAATGTAAAGTTACCTTCATAGACAATGACTACAGGAAATGTAAAGATACCTTCATAGACAATGACTACAGGAAATGTAAAGATACCTTCATAGACAATGACTACAGGAAATGTAAAGATACCTTCATAGACAATGACTACAGGAAATGTAAAGATACCTTCATAGACAATGACTACAGGAAATGTAAAGATACCTTCATAGACAATGACTACAGGAAATGTAAAGTTACCTTCATAGACAATGACTACAGGAAATGTAAAGATACCTTCATTAACAATGACTACAGGAAATGTAAAGATACCTTCATAGACAATGACTACAGGAAATGTAAAGATACCTTCATTAACAATGACTACAGGAAATGTAAAGATACCTTCATAGACAATGACTACAGGAAATGTAAAGATACCTTCATTAACAATGACTACAGGAAATGTAAAGATACCTTCATAGACAATGACTACAGGAAATGTAAAGATACCTTCATAGACAATGACTACAGGAAATGTAGATACCTTCATAGACAATGACTACAGGAAATGTAAAGATACCTTCATAGACAATGACTACAGGAAATGTAAAGTTACCTTCATAGACAATGACTACAGGAAATGTAAAGATACCTTCATAGACAATGACTACAGGAAATGTAAAGATACCTTCATAGACAATGACTACAGGAAATGTAAAGATACCTTCATAGACAATGACTACAGGAAATGTAAAGATACCTTCATTAACAATGACTACAGGAAATGTAAAGATACCTTCATAGACAATGACTACAGGAAATGTAAAGATACCTTCATTAACAACGACTACAGGAAATGTAAAGATACCTTCATAGACAATGACTACAGGAAATGTAAAGATACCTTCATTAACAATGACTACAGGAAATGTAAAGATACCTTCATAGACAATGACTACAGGAAATGTAAAGATACCTTCATTAACAATGACTACAGGAAATGTAAAGTTACCTTCATAGACAATGACTACAGGAAATGTAAAGATACCTTCATTAACAACGACTACAGGAAATGTAAAGATACCTTCATAGACAATGACTACAGGAAATGTAAAGATACCTTCATTAACAATGACTACAGGAAATGTAAAGATACCTTCATAGACAATGACTACAGGAAATGTAAAGATACCTTCATAGACAATGACTACAGGAAATGTAAAGTTACCTTCATAGACAATGACTACAGGAAATGTAAAGATACCTTCATAGACAATGACTACAGGAAATGTAAAGTTACCTTCATAGACAATGACTACAGGAAATGTAAAGATACCTTCATAGACAATGACTACAGGAAATGTAAAGATACCTTCATAGACAATGACTACAGGAAATGTAAAGATACCTTCATAGACAATGACTACAGGAAATGTAAAGATACCTTCATAGACAATAAACTACAGGAAATGTAAAGATACCTTCATAGACAATGACTACAGGACATGTAAAGATACCTTCATAGACAATGACTACAGGAAATGTAAAGATACCTTCATAGACAATGACTACAGGAAATGTAAAGATACCTTCATAGACAATGACTACAGGAAATGTAAAGATACCTTCATAGACAATGACTACAGGAAATGTAAAGATACCTTCATAGAAAATGACTACAGGAAATGTAAAGATACCTTCATAGACAATGACTACAGGAAATGTGAAGTCTAAAAGTATTTGGTTTTAAATATACTTAAGTATCACAAGTAAAAGTATAAATCATTTCAAATTCTTTATATTCCGCGAACCAGACGGCACCATTGTCTTGTTTTTTAAAATTATTATTGAGGAATAGCCAGGGGCACACTCCAACATTCAGACATCATTTACAAATGAAGCATTTTATGTTTAGTGAGTCTGCCAGATCAGAGGCATTAGGGAAAATGGCTAAATGTGACGAGTACTTTTGGGTGTCAGGCTAAATGTATGGAGTAAAAATAACATAATTTTCTTTAGGAATGTGGTGAAGTAAAAGTAAAAGTTGACAAAATATATAAATAGTAAAGTGAAGTACAGATATACCCCCAAAAAACTACTTAAGTAGTACTTTAAAGTATTTTTACTTAAGTACTTTACACCACTGAAACACACACACACACACACACACACACACACACACACACACACACACACACACACACACACACACACACACACACACACACTAATGAAGAGTGGTGTTGGTTACCGTGTTTGGTCATGTAGGATTACAGTGAGACTGAGTTCAGCAGTCTTATTTTGACAGCTGAAGCCCAGGAGTAGGGATAAAAAAAATGGCTGCTGTGATGACTCACCTCGTACCTCCACCAAGTCAATACATTTCCTCACAAAATTAAACCCTGCCTCGTTTAGGTACGCTGTAACACAGGGAACACAAAGGAGCAGGGTTGACTGGGTTCAATACACAGATCACAAGGTTCCCCCGGGGCTCTGTTGAAAAGTAGTGCACTACACAGAGGGAATAGGGGGCGATTGTGGAGAAATACTCAAGAGTGGTGTGAGTGCAGCTGTTCTCTCACACAGAAAGTGTGTACTAATGACGATCCACACTATGACAAATGACTCTAACTGAGTTGATAAGTAGAAGTGGATGGCAACAGACAACAACAACAACAACAAGGGTTAGAATTAGATAATGCATCTGTTATTACACATATTATTCACTCTTTGTACATCTAGGAGAGTCAGAACTATACTATATTGCACATGTGTTGTGTAGTATATTGTACATGTGTTGTGTAGTATATTGTACATGTGTTGTGTAGTATATTTGACATGTGTTGTATAGTATATTGTACATACGCTGTGTAGTATATTATGCATGTGTTGTATAGTATATTGTACATGTGTTGTGTAGTATATTATGCATGTGTTGTATAGTATATTTGACATGTGTTGTGTAGTATATTTGACATGTGTTGTATAGTATATTATACGTGTGTTGTGTAGTATATTGTACATGTGTTGTGTAGTATATTGCACATGTGTTGTGTAGTATATTGTACATGTGTTGTGTAGTATATTTGACATGTGTTGTATAGTATATTGTACATATGCTGTGTAGTATATTATGCATGTGTTGTATAGTATATTGTACATGTGTTGTGTAGTATATTATGCATGTGTTGTATAGTATATTTGACATGTGTTGTGTAGTATATTTGACATGTGTTGTATAGTATATTATACGTGTGTTGTATAGTATATTGTACATGTGTTGTATAGTATATTGTACATGTGTTGTATAGTATATTATACATGTGTTGTGTAGTATATTATACTTGTGTTGTGTAGTATATTTGACATGTGTTGTATAGTATATTATACGTGTGTTGTATAGTATATTGTACATGTGTTGTATAGTATATTGTACATGTGTTGTATAGTATATTATACATGTGTTGTGTAGTATATTATACTTGTGTTGTAAAGTATATTGTACATGTGTTGTATAGTATATTGTACATGTGTTGTATAGTATATTATACATTTGTTGTGTAGTATATTATACTTGTGTTGTAAAGTATATTGTACATGTGTTGTATAGTATATTTGACATGTGTTGTATAGTATATTATACATGTGTTGTATAGTATATTGTACATGTGTTGTGTAGTATATTGTACATTTGTCGTATAGTATATTTGACATGTGTTGTGTAGTATATTGTACGTGTGGTGTGGAGTATAAAATACTTACTCTCTTCTTTCTTGCTCAGAATGGCTGGAAGATTGTAAATCTGGAGAAAATCAACAGAGTTAATTCAGTTGAAAACCATTTTACAAAAGGGGGACGCATCCTGAAGCAGAGAGTCAAACACTTCCTGGAGGGACATGTTTGTTATTAACCCTTTGCACTGTGTTGGAAATTCTCCTATGTGGACAGAGCTCCAACGAAATGTTCCTAACAGAAGAAGTATGGAAAGCATATTGCATAACCATGGTAGACATTAAAAGGGGAATAGTTTGAGGTTCATGGGGAAATAATTAGACTAAAAGTGAGGACCCAACCGTTCACCTGACACAAGACTGAATCTAAATACTACGCTGTTGATTGCGTGTGGATTTTACACTTACTGTACTTTTCACCTCATTTGTTGGACTAAATCTGAAAAAACTCTGGATACATTTAGTAACATGATCAGAATATTCCTGGAGATTGTGTGGTAGGTGCAACATACGACAAAACAAATGTCAAGGGTTTGAGAAAGAGGTCAAACTGCTGTCTCCAAGTGGCCACACGCCTCTCCAAGTTCCCACACAACTCTCCAAGTGGCCACACACCTCTCCAAGTTCCCACACACCTCTCCAAGTGGCCACACGCCTCTCCAAGTGGCCACACGCCTCTCCAAGTGGCCACACGCCTCTCCAAGTGGCCACACACCTCTCCAAGTTCCCACACACCTCTCCAAGTTCCCACACACCTCTCCAAGTGGCCACACACCTCTCCAAGTTCCCACACACCTCTCCAAGTGGCCACACACCTCTCCAAGTTCCCACACACCTCTCCAAGTTCCCACACACCTCTCCAAGTGGCCACACACCTCTCCAAGTGGCCACACACCTCTCCAAGTGGCCACACACCTCTCCAAGTTCCCACACACCTCTCCAAGTTCCCACACACCTCTCCAAGTGGCCACACACCTCTCCAAGTGGCCACACACCTCTCCAAGTGGCCACACACCTCTCCAAGTTCCCACACGCCTCTCCAAGTACCCACACGCCTCTCCAAGTACCCACACGCCTCTCCAAGTACCCACACGCCTCTCCAAGTGGCCACACGCCTCTCCAAGTGGCCACACGCCTCTCCAAGTGGCCACACACCTCTCCAAGTGGCCACACACCTCTCCAAGTTCCCACATACCTCTCCAAGTTCCCACACACCTCTCCAAGTTCCCACACACCTCTCCAAGTTCCCACACACCTCTCAAAGTTCCCACACACCTCTCAAAGTTCCCACACACCTCTCAAAGTTCCCACACACCTCTCCAAGTGGCCACACACCTCTCCAAGTTCCCACACACCTCTCCAAGTACCCACACGCCTCTCCAAGTGGCCACACACCTCTCCAAGTGGCCACACACCTCTCCAAGTGGCCACACATCTCTCCAAGTGGCCACACACCTCTCCAAGTTCCCACACACCTCTCCAAGTTCCCACACACCTCTCCAAGTGGCCACACACCTCTCCAAGTGGCCACACACCTCTCCAAGTTCCCACACACCTCTCCAAGTGGCCACACACCTCTCTAAGTTCCCACACACCTCTCCAAGTTCCCACACACCTCTCCAAGTGGCCACACACCTCTCCAAGTGGCCACAAACCTCTCCAAGTTCCCACACACTTCTCCAAGTTCCCACACACCTCTCCAAGTGGCCACACACCTCTCCAAGTTCCCACACACCTATCCAAGTTCCCACACGCCTCTCCAAGTTCTCACACACCTCTCCAAGTTCCCACACACCTCTCCAAGTGGCCACACACCTCTCCAAGTGGCCACACAACTCTCCAAGTGGCCACACACCTCTCCAAGTACCCACACACCTCTCCAAGTGGCCACACACCTCTCCAAGTTCCCACACACCTCTCCAAGTGGCCACACGCCTCTCCAAGTGGCCACACGCCTCTCCAAGTGGCCACACACCTCTCCAAGTTCCCACACACCTCTCCAAGTTCCCACACACCTCTCCAAGTGGCCACACACCTCTCCAAGTGGCCACACACCTCTCCAAGTTCCCACACACCTCTCCAAGTACCCACACGCCTCTCCAAGTACCCACACGCCTCTCCAAGTGGCCACACGCCTCTCCAAGTGGCCACACGCCTCCAAGTGGCCACACACCTCTCCAAGTGGCCACACACCTCTCCAAGTGGCCACACACCTCTCCAAGTTCCCACACACCTCTCCAAGTTCCCACACACCTCTCCAAGTGGCCACACACCTCTCCAAGTTCCCACACACCTCTCCAAGTTCCCACACACCTCTCCAAGTTCCCACACACCTCTCCAAGTGGCCACACACCTCTCCAAGTGGCCACACACCTCTCCAAGTGGCCACACACCTCTCCAAGTTCCCACACACCTCTCCAAGTACCCACACGCCTCTCCAAGTGGCCACACACCTCTCCAAGTGGCCACACACCTCTCCAAGTTACCACACACCTCTCCAAGTTCCCACACACCTCTCCAAGTGGCCACACACCTCTCCAAGTTCCCACACACCTCTCCAAGTTCCCACACACCTCTCCAAGTTCCCACACACCTCTCCAAGTTCCCACACACCTCTCCAAGTGGCCACACACCTCTCCAAGTTCCCACACACCTCTCCAAGTGGCCACACACCTCTCCAAGTTCCCACACACCTCTCCAAGTTCCCACACACCTCTCCAAGTGGCCACACACCTCTCCAAGTGGCCACACACCTCTCCAAGTGGCCACACACCTCTCCAAGTGGCCACACACCTCTCCAAGTTCCCACACACCTCTCCAAGTTCCCACACACCTCTCCAAGTTCCCACACACCTCTCCAAGTGGCCACACACCTCTCCAAGTTCCCACACACCTCTCCAAGTTCCCACACACCTCTCCAAGTGGCCACACACCTCTCCAAGTGGCCACACACCTCTCCAAGTGGCCACACACCTCTCCAAGTACCCACACGCCTCTCCAAGTGGCCACACACCTCTCCAAGTGGCCACACACCTCTCCAAGTTCCCACACACCTCTCCAAGTTCCCACACACCTCTCCAAGTGGCCACACACCTCTCCAAGTTCCCACACACCTCTCCAAGTGGCCACACACCTCTCCAAGTTCCCACACACCTCTCCAAGTTCCCACACACCTCTCCAAGTGGCCACACACCTCTCCAAGTGGCCACACACCTCTCCAAGTGGCCACACACCTCTCCAAGTGGCCACACACCTCTCCAAGTTCCCACACACCTCTCCAAGTTCCCACACACCTCTCCAAGTTCCACACACCTCTCCAAGTGGCCACACACCTCTCCAAGTTCTCACACACCTCTCCAAGTTCCCACACACCTCTCCAAGTGGCCACACACCTCTCCAAGTGGCCACACACCTCTCCAAGTGGCCACACACCTCTCCAAGTACCCACACGCCTCTCCAAGTGGCCACACACCTCTCCAAGTGGCCACACACCTCTCCAAGTGGCCACACACCTCTCCAAGTACCCACACGCCTCTCCAAGTGGCCACACACCTCTCCAAGTTCCCACACACCTCTCCAAGTTCCCACACACCTATCTAAGTTCCCACACACCTCTCCAAGTTCCCACACACTTCTCCAAGTTCCCACACACTTCCCCAAGTGGCCACACACCTCTCCAAGTGGCCACACACCTCTCCAAGTGGCCACACACCTCTCCAAGTGGCCACACACCCTTCCAAGTGGCCACACACCTCTCCAAGTTCCCACACACTTCCTCAAGTTCCCAAACACCTCTCCAAGTGGCCACACACCTCTCCAAGTTCCAACACGCCTCTCCAAGTGGCCACACACCTCTCCAAGTTCCCACACATTTCTCCAAGTTCCCACACACCTCTCCAAGTGGCCACACACCGCTCCAAGTTCCCACACACCTCTCCAAGTTCCCACACACCTATCTAAGTTCCCACACACCTCTCCAAGTTCCCACACACTTCTCCAAGTTCCCACACACTTCCCCAAGTGGCCACACACCTCTCCAAGTTCCCACACATTTCTCCAAGTTCCCACACACCTCTCCAAGTGGCCACACACCTCTCCAAGTTCCCACACACTTCTCCAAGTTCCCAAACACCTCTCCAAGTGGCCACACACTTCTCCAAGTTCCCACACACTTCTCCAAGTTCCCACACACTTCTCCAAGTTCCCACACACCTCTCCAAGTGGCCACACACCTCTCCAAGTGGCCACACACCTCTCCAAGTGGCCACACACCTCTCCAAGTTCCCACACACCTCTCCAATTTCCCACACACCTCTCCAATTTCCCACACACCTCTCCAACTTCCCACACACCTCTCCAACTTCCCACACACCTCTCCAAGTGGCCACACACCTCTCCAAGTTCCCACACACCTCTCCAAGTTCCCACACACCTCTCCAAGTGGCCACACACCTCTCCAAGTGGCCACACACCTCTCCAAGTGGCCACACACCTCTCCAAGTTCCCACACACCTCTCCAAGTTCCCACACACCTCTCCAAGTGGCCACACGCCTCTCCAAGTGGCCACACGCCTCTCCAAGTGGCCACACGCCTCTCCAAGTGGCCACACACCTCTCCAAGTTCCCACATACCTCTCCAAGTTCCCACACACCTCTCCAAGTGGCCACACACCTCTCCAAGTGGCCACACACCTCTCCAAGTTCCCACACACCTCTCCAAGTGGCCACACACCTCTCCAAGTTCCCACACACCTCTCCAAGTTCCCACACACCTCTCCAAGTGGCCACACACCTCTCCAAGTGGCCACACACCTCTCCAAGTTCCCACACACCTCTCCAAGTGCCCACACGCCTCTCCAAGTACCCACACGCCTCTCCAAGTGGCCACACGCCTCTCCAAGTGGCCACACACCTCTCCAAGTGGCCACACACCTCTCCAAGTTCCCACATACCTCTCCAAGTTCCTACACACCTCTCCAAGTTCCCACACACCTATCTAAGTTCCCACACACCTCTCCAAGTTCCCAAACACCTCTCCAAGTGGCCACACACTTCTCCAAGTTCCCACACACTTCTCCAAGTTCCCACACACCTCTCCAAGTGGCCACACACCTCTCCAAGTGGCCACACACCTCTCCAAGTTCCCACACACTTCTCCAACTTCCCACACACCTCTCCAATTTCCCACACACCTCTCCAACTTCCCACACACCTCTCCAAGTGGCCACACACCTCTCCAAGTTCCCACACACCTCTCCAAGTTCCCACACACCTCTCCAAGTGGCCACACACCTCTCCAAGTGGCCACACACCTCTCCAAGTGGCCACACACCTCTCCAAGTTCCCACACACCTCTCCAAGTACCCACACGCCTCTCCAAGTGGCCACACACCTCTCCAAGTGGCCACACACTCTCAAGTTACCACACACCCTCCAAATTCCCACACACCTCTCCAAGTGGCCACACACCTCTCCAAGTTCCCACAAACCTCTCCAAGTTCCCACACACCTCTCCAAGTTCCCACACACCTCTCCAAGTTCCCACACACCTCTCCAAGTGGCCACACACCTCTCCAAGTTCCCACACATCTCTCCAAGTGGCCACACACCTCTCCAAGTTCCCACACACCTCTCCAAGTTCCCACACACCTCTCCAAGTGGCCACACACCTCTCCAAGTGGCCACACACCTCTCCAAGTGGCCACACACCTCTCCAAGTTCCCACACACCTCTCCAAGTGGCCACACACCTCTCCAAGTTCCCACACACCTCTCCAAGTTCCCACACACCTCTCCAAGTTCCCACACACCTCTCCAAGTGGCCACACACCTCTCCAAGTGGCCACACACCTCTCCAAGTTCCAACACACCTCTCCAAGTGGCCACACGCCTCTCCAAGTGGCCACACGCCTCTCCAAGTGGCCACACGCCTCTCCAAGTGGCCACACGCCCCTCCAAGTGGCCACACGCCTCTCCAAGTGGCCACACACCTCTCCAAGTTCCCACACACCTCTCCAAGTGGCCACACACCTCTCCAAGTGGCCACACACCTCTCCAAGTTCCCACACACCTCTCCAAGTGGCCACACACCTCTCCAAGTTCCCACACACCTCTCCAAGTTCCCACACACCTCTCCAAGTGGCCACACACCTCTCCAAGTGGCCACACACCTCTCCAAGTTCCCACACACCTCTCCAAGTACCCACACGCCTCTCCAAGTACCCACACGCCTCTCCAAGTGGCCACACGCCTCTCCAAGTGGCCACACACCTCTCCAAGTGGCCACACACCTCTCCAAGTGGCCACACACCTCTCCAAGTTCCCACATACCTCTCCAAGTTCCCACACACCTCTCCAAGTTCCCACACACCTATCTAAGTTCCCACACACCTCTCCAAGTTCCCACACACTTCTCCAAGTTCCCACACACTTCCCCAAGTGGCCACACACCTCTCCAAGTTCCCACACATTTCTCCAAGTTCCCACACACCTCTCCAAGTGGCCACACACCTCTCCAAGTTCCCACACACTTCTCCAAGTTCCCAAACACCTCTCCAAGTGGCCACACACTTCTCCAAGTTCCCACACACTTCTCCAAGTTCCCACACACCTCTCCAGTGGCCACACCTCTCCAAGTGGCCACACACCTCCAAGTGGCCACACACCTCTCCAAGTTCCCACACACTTCTCCAACTTCCCACACACCTCTCCACTTCCCACACACCTCTCCAACTTCCCACACACCTCTCCAACTTCCCACACACCTCTCCAAGTGGCCACACACCTCTCCAAGTTCCCACACATCTCTCCAAGTGGCCACACACCTCTCCAAGTGGCCACACACCTCTCCAAGTGGCCACACACCTCTCCAAGTTCCCACACACCTCTCCAAGTTCCCACACACCTCTCCAAGTTCCCACACACCTCTCCAAGTGGCCACACACCTCTCCAAGTTCCCACACACCTCTCCAAGTTCTCACACACCTCTCCAAGTTCCCACACACCTCTCCAAGTGGCCACACACCTCTCCAAGTGGCCACACAACTCTCCAAGTGGCCACACACCTCTCCAAGTTCCCACACACCTCTCCAAGTACCCACACGCCTCTCCAAGTGGCCACACACCTCTCCAAGTGGTCACACACCTCTCCAAGTTCCCACACACCTCTCCAAGTTCCCACACACCTCTCCAAGTTCCCACACACCTCTCCAAGTGGCCACACACCTCTCCAAGTGGCCACACACCTCTCCAAGTTCCCACACACCTCTCCAAGTGGCCACACACCTCTCCAAGTTCCCACACACCTCTCCAAGTTCCCACACACCTCTCCAAGTGGCCACACACCTCTCCAAGTGGCCACACGCCTCTCCAAGTGGCCACACACTCCAAGTGGCCACACACCTCTCCAAGTGGCCACACGCCTCTCCAAGTGGCCACACGCCTCTCCAAGTGGCCACACACCTCTCCAAGTTCCCACACACCTCTCCAAGTGGCCACACACCTCTCCAAGTGGCCACACACCTCTCCAAGTTCCCACACACCTCTCCAAGTGGCCACACACCTCTCCAAGTTCCCACACACTTCTCCAAGTTCCCACACACTTTCCCAAGTGGCCACACACCTCTCCAAGTTCCCACACATTTCTCCAAGTTCCCACACACCTCTCCAAGTGGCCACACACCTCTCCAAGTTCCCACACACTTCTCCAAGTTCCCACACACCTCTCCAAGTGGCCACACACTTCTCCAAGTTCCCACACACTTCTCCAAGTTCCCGCACACCTCTTCAAGTGGCCACACACCTCTCCAAGTGGCCACACACCTCTCCAAGTGGCCACACAGCTCTCCAAGTTCCCACACACTTCTCCAACTTCCCACACACCTCTCCAATTTCCCACACACCTCTCCAACTTCCCACACACCTCTCCAACTTCCCACACACCTCTCCAAGTGGCCACACACCTCTCCAAGTTCCCACACACCTCTCCAAGTTCCCACACATCTCTCCAAGTGGCCACACACCTCTCCAAGTGGCCACACACCTCTCCAAGTGGCCACACACCTCTCCAAGTTCCCACACACCTCTCCAAGTGGCCACACACCTCTCCAAGTTCCCACACACCTCTCCAAGTTCTCACACACCTCTCCAAGTTCCCACACACCTCTCCAAGTGGCCACACACCTCTCCAAGTGGCCACACAACTCTCCAAGTTCCCACACGCCTCTCCAAGTACCCACACGCCTCTCCAAGTGGCCACACACCTCTCCAAGTACCCACACGCCTCTCCAAGTACCCACACGCCTCTCCAAGTGGCCACACGCCTCTCCAAGTGGCCACACACCTCTCCAAGTTCCCACATACCTCTCCAAGTTCCCACACACCTCTCCAAGTTCCCACACACCTATCTAAGTTCCCACACACCTCTCCAAGTTCCCACACACTTCTCCAAGTTCCCACACACTTCTCCAAGTGGCCACACACCTCTCCAAGTTCCCACACATTTCTCCAAGTTCCCACACACCTCTCCAAGTGGCCACACACCTCTCCAAGTTCCCACACACTTCTCCAAGTTCCCAAACACCTCTCCAAGTGGCCACACACTTCTCCAAGTTCCCACACACTTCTCCAAGTTCCCACACACCTCTCCAAGTGGCCACACACCTCTCCAAGTGGCCACACACCTCTCCAAGTGGCCACACAGCTCTCCAAGTTCCCACACACTTCTCCAACTTCCCACACACCTCTCCAATTTCCCACACACCTCTCCAACTTCCCACACACCTCTCCAACTTCCCACACACCTCTCCAAGTGGCCACACACCTCTCCAAGTTCCCACACACCTCTCCAAGTGGCCACACACCTCTCCAAGTGGCCACACACCTCTCCAAGTGGCCACACACCTCTCCAAGTTCCCACACACCTCTCCAAGTTCCCACACACCTCTCCAAGTTCCCACACACCTCTCCAAGTGGCCACACACCTCTCCAAGTTCCCACACACCTCTCCAAGTTCTCACACACCTCTCCAAGTTCCCACACACCTCTCCAAGTTGCCACACACCTCTCCAAGTGGCCACACACCTCTCCAAGTGGCCACACACCTCTCCAAGTTCCCACACACCTCTCCAAGTACCCACACACCTCTCCAAGTGGCCACACACCTCTCCAAGTGGTCACACACCTCTCCAAGTTCCCACACACCTCTCCAAGTTCCCACACACCTCTCCAAGTTCCCACACACCTCTCCAAGTGGCCACACACCTCTCCAAGTTCCCACACACCTCTCCAAGTGGCCACACACCTCTCCAAGTGGCCACACACCTCTCCAAGTTCCCACACACCTCTCCAAGTTCCCACACACCTCTCCAAGTGGCCACACACCTCTCCAACTTCTCCAGAGTGGCACACACCTCTCCAAGTGGCACACGCCTCCAAGTGGCCACACACCTCTCCAAGTGGCCACACACCTCTCCAAGTGGCCACACACCCTCCAAGTTCAACACACCTCTCCAAGTGGCACACACCTCCAAGTTCCCACACACCTCTCCAAGTGGCCACACACCTCTCCAAGTTCCCACACACTTCTCCAAGTGGCCACACACCTCTCCAAGTGGCCACACACCTCTCCAAGTGGCCACACACCTCTCCAAGTTCCCACACACTTCTCCAAGTTCCCACACACCTCTCCAAGTTCCCACACACCTCTCCAAGTTCCCACACACCTCTCCAAGTGGCCACACACCTCTCCAAGTTCCCACACACCTCTCCAAGTGGCACACACCTCTCCAAGTGGCCACACACCTCTCCAAGTTCCCACACACTCTCCAAGGCCACACACCTCTCCAAGTGGCCACACACCTCTCCAAGTTCCCACACACCTCTCCAAGTTCCCACACACCTCTCCAAGTTCCACACACCTCTCCAAGTTCCCACACACCTCTCCAAGTGGCCACACACCTCTCCAAGTTCCCACACACCCTCTCCAAGTGGCCACACACTCTCCAAGTGGCCACACACCTCCAAGTGGCCACACACCTCTCCAAGTTCCCACACACCTCTCCAAGTTCCCACACACCTCTCCAAGTGGCCACACACCTCTCCAAGTTCACACACCTCTCCAAGTTCCCACACACCTCTCCAAGTGGCCACACACCTCTCCAAGTGGCCACACACCTCTCAAGTGGCTCTCCAAGTGGCCACACACCTCTCCAAGTGGCCACACCTCTCCAAGTTCCAACACACCTCTCCAAGTTGGCACACACCTCCAAGTTCCCACACACTTCTCCAAGTGGCCACACACCTCTCCAAGTTCCACACACCTCTCCAAGTTCCCACACACCTCTCCAAGTTCCCACACACCTCTCCAAGTTCCCACACACCTCTCCAAGTGGCCACACACCTCTCCAAGTGGCACACACCTCTCCAAGTCCCACACACCTCTCCAAGTGGCCACACACCCTCTCCAAGTTCCCAAGTTCCACACACCCTCTGGCCACACACCTCTCCAAGTGGCCACACACCTCTCCAAGTGGCCACACACCTCTCCAAGTGGCCACACACTCTCCAAGTTCCCACACACCTCTCCAAGTGGCCACACACCTCTCCAAGTTCCCACACACCTCTCCAAGTGGCCACACACCTCTCCAAGTGGCCACACACCTCTCCAAGTTCCCACACACCTCTCCAAGTGGCCACACACCTCTCCAAGTTCCCACACACCTCTCCAAGTTCCCACACACCTCTCCAAGTGGCCACACACCTCTCCAAGTGGCCACACACCTCTCCAAGTGGCCACACACCTCTCCAAGTTCCCACACACCTCTCCAAGTTCCCACACACCTCTCCAAGTGGCCACACACCTCTCCAAGTTCCCACACACCTCTCCAAGTTCCCACACACCTCTCCAAGTTCCCACACACCTCTCCAAGTGGCCACACACCTCTCCAAGTTCCCACACACTTCTCCAAGTTCCCACACACCTCAAGCCACACACCCACACACACTCTCCAAGTGGCCACACACCTCTCCAAGTTCACACACCTCTCCAAGTTCCCACACACCTCTCCAAGTTCCCACACACCTCTCCAAGTTCCCACACACCTCTCCAAGTTGCCACACACCTCTCCAAGTTCCACACACCTCTCCACAGGGCCACACACCTCTCCAAGTTCCCACACACCTCTCCAAGTGGCCACACACCTCTCCAAGTGGCCACACACCTCTCCAAGTTGGCCACACACCTCTCCAAGTGGCCACACACCTCTCCAAGTTCCCACACACCTCTCCAAGTTCCCACACACCTCTCCAAGTGGCCACACACCTCTCCAAGTTCCCACACACCTCTCCAAGTTCCCACACACCTCTCCAAGTTCCCACACCTCTCCAACACACACCTCTCCAAGTGGCCACACACCTCTCCAAGTTCCCACACACCTCTCCAAGTTCCCACACACCTCTCCAAGTTCCCCACACCTCTCCAAGTTCCCACACACCTCTCCAAGTTCCCACACACCTCTCCAAGTGGCCACACACCTCTCCAAGTGGCCACACACCTCTCCAAGTTCCCACACACCTCTCCAAGTGGCCACACACTTCTCCAAGTTCCCACACACCTCTCCAAGTTCCACACACCTCTCCAAGTGGCCACACACCTCTCCAAGTGGCCACACACCTCTCCAAGTTCCCACACACCTCTCCAAGTGGCCCACACACTCTCCAAGTGGCCACACACCTCTCCAAGTGGCCACACACCTCTCCAAGTTCCCACACACTCTCCACACCTTCCCACACACCTCCAAGTGGCCAGTGGCCACACACCTCTCCAAGTTCCCACACACCTCTCCAAGTTCCCACACACCTCTCCAAGTGGCCACACACCTCTCCAAGTGGCCACACACCTCTCCTCACACACCTCTCCAAGGCCACACACCTCTCCAAGTTCCCACACACCTCTCCAAGTTCCCACACACCTCTCCAAGTTCCCACACACTCTCAAGTGTTCCCACACACCTCTCCAAGTTGGCCACACACTCTCCAAGTGGCCACACACCTCTCCAAGTTCCCACACCTCTCCAAGTGGCCACACACCTCAAGTGGCCACACACCTCTCCAAGTTCCCACACACCTCTCCAACACCACACACCTCTCCAAGTGGCCACACACCTCTCCAAGTTCCCACACACCTCTCCAAGTGGCCACACACCTCCAAGTGGCCACACACCTCTCCAAGTTCCACACACCTCTCCAAGTTCCACACCTCTCCAAGTTCCCACACACCTCTCCAAGTTCCCACACACCTCTCCAAGTTCCCACACACCTCTCCAAGTTCCCACACACCTCTCCAAGTTCCCACACACCTCTCCAAGTGGCCACACCTCTCCTCTCCAAGTGGCCACACACTCTCCAAGTGGCCACACACCTCTCCAAGTTCCCACACACCTCTCCAAGTTCCCACACACCTCTCCAAGTGGCCACACACTTCTCCAAGTTCACACACCTCTCCAAGTTCCCACACACCTCTCCAAGTTCCCACACACCTCTCCAAGTGGCCACACACCTCTCCAAGTGGCCACACACCTCTCCAAGTTCCCACACACAAGTTCCCACACACCTCTCCAAGTGGCCACACACCTCTCCAAGTGGCCACACACCTCTCCAAGTTCCCACACACCTCTCCACACACCTCTCCAAGTGGCCACACACTCTCCAAGTGGCCACACACACCTCTCAAGTTCCCACACACCTCTCCAAGTTCCCACACACCTCTCCAAGTGGCCACACACCTCTCCACACCTCTTCCCACACACTCTCCAAGTTCCCACACACCTCTCCAAGTTCCCACACACCTCTCCTCTCCAAGTTCCCACACACCTCTCCAAGTTCCCACACACCTCTCCAAGTTCCCACACACCTCTCAAGTTCCCACACACCTCTCCAAGTTGGCCACACACTCTCAAGTGGCCACACACCTCTCCAAGTGGCCACACACCTCTCCAAGTTCCCACACACCTCTCCAAGTACCCACACGCCTCTCCAAGTGGCCACACACCTCTCCAAGTGGCCACACACCTCCTCACACACCTCTCCAAGTGGCCACACACTCTCAAGTTCCCACACACCTCTCCAAGTTCCCACACCTCTCCACACCTCTCCAAGTGGCCACACACCTCTCCAAGTTCCACACACCTCTCCAAGTTCCCACACACCTCCAAGTTCCCCACACGCCTTCCCACACACCTCTCCAAGTGGCCACACACCTCTCCAAGTTCCCACACACCTCAAGTGGCCACACACCTCTCCAAGTGGCCACACACCTCTCCAAGTTCCCAGTTCACACACCTCTCCAGTTCCCACACACCACCTCCAAGTTCCCACACACCTCTCCAAGTTCCCACACACCTCTCCAAGTGGCCACACACCTCTCCAAGTTCCCACACACCTCTCCAAGTGGCCACACACCTCTCCAAGTTCCACACACCTCTCCAAGTGGCCACACACCTCTCCAAGTGGCCACACACCTCTCCAAGTGGCCACACACCTCTCCAAGTTCCCACACACCTCCAAGTTCCACACACCTCTCCAAGTGGCCACACACCTCTCCAAGTGGCCACACACCTCTCCAAGTTCCCACACACCTCTCCAAGTGGCCACACACCTCTCCAAGTTCCCACACACCTCTCCAAGTTCCCACACACCTCTCCAAGTTCCCACACACCTCTCCAAGTGGCCACACACTTCTCAAGTGGCCACACACCTCTCCAAGTGGCCACACACCTCTCCAAGTTCCCACACACCTTCCCACACACCTCCAAGTGGCCACACAAGTGTTCACACCTCTCCAAGTTCCCACACACTTCTCCAAGTTCCCACACACCTCTCCAAGTGGCCACACACCTCTCCAAGTTCCCACACACCTCTCCAAGTCCCACACACCTCTCCAAGTTCCCACACACCTCTCCAAGTTCCCACACACCTCTCCAAGTTCCCACACACCTCTCCAAGTTCCACACCTCTCCAAGTTCCCACACACCTCTCCAGTGTTCCCACACACCTCTCCAAGTTCCCACACACCTCTCCAAGTTCCCTACACACCTCTCCAAGTGGCCACACACTCTCAAGTGGCCACACACCTCTCCAAGTGGCCACACACCTCTCCAAGTTCCCACACACCTCCAAGTGGCCACACACCTCTCCAAGTGGCCACACACACCTCTCCAAGTTCCCACACACTCTCCAAGTTCCCACACACCTCTCCACACACTCTCAAGTGGCCACACACCTTCCAACCTTGGTTCCCACACACTCTCCAAGTGGCCACACACCTCTCCAAGTTCCCACACACCTCTCCAAGTTCCACACACCTCTCCAAGTTCCCACACACCTCTCCAAGTGGCCACACACCTCTCCAAGTTCCCACACACTTCTCCAAGTTCTCCAAGTGGCCACACACCTTCCCACACACTCTCCAAGTTCTCCAAGTGGCCACACACCTCTCCAAGTGGCCACACACCTCTCCAAGTTCCCACACACCTCTCCAAGTTCCCACACACCTCTCCAACTTCCCACACACACCTCTCCAAGTTCCCACACACCTCTCCAAGTGGCCACACACCTCTCCAAGTTCCCACACACCTCTCCAAGTGGCCACACACCTCTCCAAGTGGCACACACTCTCCAAGTTCCCACACACTCTCCAAGTTCCCACACACCTCTCCAAGTGGCCACACACCTCTCCTCACACACCTCCAAGTTCCCACACACCTCTCCAAGTGGCCACACACCTCTCCAAGTTCCCACACACCTCTCCAAGTTCCCACACACCTCTCCAAGTTCCACACACCTCTCCAAGTGGCCACACACCTCTCCAAGTGGCCACACACCTCTCCAAGTTCCCACACACCTCTCCAAGTTCCCACACACCTCTCCAAGTTCCCACACACCTCTCCAAGTGGCCACACACCTCTCCAAGTTCCCACACACCTCTCCAAGTTCCCACACACCTCTCCAAGTGGCCACACACCTCTCCAAGTGGCCACACACCTCTCCAAGTTCCCACACACCTCTCCAAGTGGCCACACACCTCTCCAAGTTCCCACACACCTCTCCAAGTTCCCACACACCTCTCCAAGTTCCCACACACCTCTCCAATTTCCCACACACCTCTCCAACTTCCCACACACCTCTCCAAGTTCCCACACACCTCTCCAAGTGGCCACACACCTCTCCAAGTGGCCACACACCTCTCCAAGTGGCCACACACCTCTCCAAGTTCCCACACACCTCTCCAAGTTCCCACACGCCTCTCCAAGTGGCCACACACCTCTCCAAGTGGTCACACACCTCTCCAAGTTCCCACACACCTCTCCAAGTTCCCACACACCTCTCCAAGTGGCCACACACCTCTCCAAGTGCCCACACACCTCTCCAAGTTCCCACACACCTCTCCAAGTTCCCACACACCTCTCCAAGTGGCCACACACCTCTCCAAGTTCCCACACACCTCTCCAAGTGGCCACACACCTCTCCAAGTTCCCACACACCTCTCCAAGTTCCCACACACCTCTCCAAGTGGCCACACACCTCTCCAAGTTCCCACACCTCTCCAAGTGGCCACACAGTTCCCACACACCTCTCCAAGTTCCCACACACCTCTCCAAGTGGCCACACACCTCTCCAAGTGGCCACACACCTCTCCAAGTTCCCACACACCTCTCCAAGTTCCCACACACCTCTCCAAGTGGCCACACACCTCTCCAAGTTCCCACACACCTCTCCAAGTGGCCACACACCTCTCCAAGTTCCCACACACCTCTCCAAGTGGCCACACACCTCTCCAAGTGGCCACACACCTCTCCAAGTGGCCACACACCTCTCCAAGTTCCCACACACCTCTCCAAGTTCCCACACACCTCTCCAAGTGGCCACACACCTCTCCAAGTTCCCACACACCTCTCCAAGTTCCCACACACCTCTCCAAGTTCCCACACACCTCTCCAAGTGGCCACACACCTCTCCAAGTGGCCACACACCTCTCCAAGTTCCCACACACCTCTCCAAGTTCCCACACACCTCTCCAAGTTCCCACACACCTCTCCAAGTTCCCACACACCTCTCCAAGTTCCCACACACCTCTCCAAGTGGCCACACACCTCTCCAAGTGGCCACACACCTCTCCAAGTTCACACACCTCTCCAAGTTCCCACACACCTCTCCAAGTGGCCACACACCTCTCCAAGTTCCCACACACCTCCAAGTGGCACACACCTCACCTCCAAGTGGCCACACACCTCTCCAAGTCCCACACACCTCTCCAAGTGGCCACACACCTCTCCAAGTCCCCACACACCTCCTCCACACACCTCTCCAAGTTCCCACACCTCTCCAAGTTCCCACACCCTCCAAGTGGCCACACACCTCTCCAAGTTCCCACACACCTCTCCAAGTTCCCACACACCTCTCCAAGTTCCCACACACCTCCAAGTGGCCACACACCTCTCCAAGTTCCCACACACCTCTCCAAGTTCCACACACCTCTCCAAGTTCCCACACACCTCCAAGTGGCCACACACCTCTCCAAGTGGCCCACACCTCTCCAAGTTCCCACACACCTCCAAGTGGCCACACACCTCTCCAAGTTCCCACACACCTCTCCAAGTTCCCACACTCTCCAAGTGGCCACACACCTCTCCAAGTTCCCACACACCTCTCCAAGTTCCCACACACCTCTCCAAGTTCCCACACACCTCTCCAAGTTCCCACACACCTCTCCAAGCCACACACCTCTCCAAGTGGCCACACACCTCTCCAAGTTCCACACACCTCTCCAAGTGGCCACACACCTCTCAAGTGGCCACACACCTCCAAGTGGCCACACACCTCCAAGTGGCCACACACCTCTCCAAGTGGCCACACAACTCTCCAAGTGGCCACACACCTCTCCAAGTTCCCACACACCTCTCCAAGTACCCACATGCCTCTCCTAGTGGCCACACACCTCTCCAAGTGGTCACACACCTCTCCAAGTTCCCACACACCTCTCCAAGTTCCCACACACCTCTCCAAGTGGCCACACACCTCTCCAAGTTCCAACACACCTCTCCAAGTGGCCACACACCTCTCCAAGTGGCCACACACCTCTCCAAGTTCCCACACACCTCTCCAAGTGTGCATAGTTCAAGTAATTTCAATGAACTTTTATGACTCAAAAAAGATTATTCAACTATAAGGTGTTTATTTTTAATTGTTATCTCTCCTAGCTATGCCGATGAGGAACTAGATCAAGCACACTTGTTGTTGTTTTGTTTGGAACACAGCCCTGCATCCCCCACCATCTCACAATTACTGTTGTTATTTACGCAACCCAAAAACTGTATTTTATCTATCACAATCTGGGTCAACTGGTCATTTGGCTTGCTTGTAATGACATCAAAGCGGTACTTATTGTAATCTTTAATGTTTCATCTTTCAAAATACATTGAGTCTGAGATCTTAATTTGCCCAATAACCAGGAGGGATGGAGGCATCTTACGGTTCAGAATGGCTGTTCAAAAAAACATAAAGTATTCCATTTAGCCACTGTATTTCAATGCAACTGTTTATCAGTGGCCAAATCTGCCATTTTCAACCTGTATACCTGTACAGGTGTAAAGAGCTACAACCTACACAACCAGGTAACAACGTGAGTTCAACCTGTATACCTGTACAGGTGTAAAGAGTTACAACCTACACAACCAGGTAACAACAGGAGTTCAACCTGTATACCTGTACAGGTGTAAAGAGCTACAACCTACACAACCAGGTAACAACAGGAGTTCAACCTGTATACCTGTACAGGTGTAAAGAGCTACAACCTACACAACCAGGTAACAACGGGAGTTCAACCTGTATACCTGTACAGGCGTAAAGAGCTACAACCTACACAACCAGGTAACAACAGGAGTTCAACCTGTATACCTGTACAGGTGTAAAGAGCTACAACCTACACAACCAGGTAACAACGGGAGTTCAACCTGTATACCTGTACAGGTGTAAAGAGCTACAACCTACACAACCAGGTAACAACGGGAGTTCAACCTGTATACCTGTACAGGTGTAAAGAGCTACAACCTACACAACCAGGTAACAACAGGAGTTCAACCTGTATACCTGTACAGGCGTAAAGAGCTACAACCTACACAACCAGGTAACAACAGGAGTTCAACCTGTATACCTGTACAGGCGTAAAGAGCTACAACCTACACAACCAGGTAACAACGGGAGTTCAACCTGTATACCTGTACAGGTGTAAAGAGCTACAACCTACACAACCAGGTAACAACGGGAGTTCCTAACTAATCAATGATGTTAGTTGATCAATCAAGTTTAAGGGAAGGGGTGAAAACCCTTAGACATACAGCCCACCAGGAATTGAGTTTGACACACCTTTCCAAAAGCTACAGTATAGTTATGTTTCATACAACCAGAAGGGGGCACCAAAGACAAACATATTTTCACTGTGTCCCTGCCAGACATCAGAACCAGCTAGACTGCACTGGAGTGGGGATATAAAAGGAAAGATAGAAAGGGAGAGAGAGAGAGGGGGGGGGTGGGTGAAAATAAAATAGAGAGAGAAAGGAAGAGAGAACGTGCAAGAGAGAAAGAGACAGGGGGAGAGAGTATGAAGAAAAGAGCAGAGTTGGAGAGGTGGGAGGAGAGAGGGAGAGATGAGAAGAGAGAGGGAGAGATCAGAGAGGGAGAGAGAGAGAAGAGAGAGGGAGAGAAGAGAGAAGAGAGAGGGAGAGAAGAGAGAAGAGAGAGGGAGAGATGAGAAGAGAGAGGGAGAGAAGAGAGAGGGAGAGATGAGAAGAGAGAGGGAGAGAAGAGAGAGGGAGAGAGAGAGAAGAGAGAGGGAGAGAAGAGAGAAGAGAGAGGGAGAGAAGAGAGAAGAGAGAGGGAGAGAAGAGAGAAGACAGAGGGAGAGATGAGAAGAGAGAGGGAGAGAAGAGAGAGGGAGAGAGAGAGAAGAGAGAGGGAGAGAAGAGAGAAGAGAGAGAAGAGAGAGGGAGAGAAGAGAACAGAGAGGGAGAGGTGTGAGGAGAGAGGGAGAGATGAGAAGAGGGAGAGAGAAGAGAAGAGAGAGGGAGAGAGAGAAGAGAGAGGGAGAGGGGAGAGAAGAGAAGAGAGAGGGATAGAGAGAGAAGAGAGAGGGAGAGAAGATAAAGGAGAGGGAGAGAAGAGAACAGAGATGGAGAGGTGTGAGGAGAAAGGGAGAGATGAGAAGAGAGAGAAGAGAGAGGGAGAGAAGAGAACAGAGAGGGAGAGGTGTGAGGAGAGAGGGAGAGATGAGAAGAGAGAGGGAGAGAAGAGAGATGGAGAGAGATAGAAGAGAGAGGGAGAGAAGAGAGAAGAGAGAGGGAGAGAAGAGAACAGAGAGGGAGAGGTGTGAGGAGAGAGGAGAGATGAGAAGAGAGAGAGGGAGAGAGAAGAGAGAGAGAGAGGGAGAGGTGTGAGTAGAGAGGGAGGTGAGAGGAGAGAGGAAGAGAGAGAGAGGTGAGAGGGAGAGAGGAGAGAGAGTGGTGAGAAGAGAGAGGGAGAGAGAAGAGAGAAGGAGAGGTGAGAGGAGAGAGGGAGAGATGAGAAGAGAGGGAGAGAGAAGAGAGGGGAGAGAATATAAAGGAGAGGGAGAGAAGAGAACAGAGAGGGAGTGGTGAGAAGAGAGAGAAGAGAGGAGAGAAGAGAGAGAGGAGAGAGGGAGAGAGAAGACAGAGAGGAGAGATGAGAAGAGAGGGAGAGATGAGAAGAGAGGGAGAGGTGAGAAGAGAGGGAGAGAATATAAAGGAGAGGGTGAGAAGAAGAGAACAGAGAGTGAGAGGTGAGAAGAGAGAGGGAGAGAAGAGAAGAGAGAGGGAGAGAGAGAAGAGAAGAAAGAGAGAGGTGAGAAGAGAACAGAGAGGGAGAGATGAGAAGAGAGAGGGAGAGAGAAGAGAAGAGAGAGGGAGAGAGAAGAGAAGAGAGAGGGAGAGAGAAGAGAAGAGAGAGGGAGAGAGAAGAGAGAGAGAGGGAGAGAGAAGAGAGAGGGAGAGAGAGAAGAGAGGGAGATATGAGAAGAGAGGGAGAGATGAGAAGAGAAACGAAGAGAGAGTGAGAGATGAGACGAGAGGGAGAGATGAGAGAGAGAGGTGAGGGGAGAGGGAGAGGTGAGAAGAGAGAGGGAGAGGTGAGAAGAGAGAGGGAGACATGAGAAGAAAACAGAGGGAGAGGGAGAGAGTAGAAGAGAACAGAGGGAGAGGTTCCTCACCGGCTCCTTGCCATCCATAGCCTCCAGCCACAGCCTTCTGTTGGACTCAGACAGAGCCTGGAGAGTCACGATGCCATGCCTGGAACAGGTTCACACACCACACAGGACACATCAGTCACATCTCAATGCCCAGGGTCCATAAGCCTTCATCCCAAATGGCACCCTATTCCCTATATATTGCACTACTTTTGCCCAGGACCCCTAGGCTCTCCATCTCCCATCGGTGTCTGGTCAAAAGTCGTGCATAGGGTGCCGTTTGAGTCGGACTCATAGTGATGCAGTAGCAGAGGCCATGTTTAAACAGCAAACACCTCTAGCAAATGAATTCAATGAAATGACTACTGTGCTTAATTAAACATAGTAGTCTTCACACAGTACTGTGTCCCTCTCTAAATCATGTCAGTGTTTACATTCCCACTCCAAATGATGAACATAGTGCTTGATTTGATTTTGTCCTCCTTGCATGCATTCCCTGTATCTCTCCAGGTGGGTCTAATCTCTGAATACACAGCCATTTTGGATCACTATGACAGTAAATTAAACCACTGACAGTAGAGGCTGCCTTCGTGAAACAATATGCAGTTTGTGTGCATCATGCCTCTGGGCCTTGCCAATGTTTTGTGCATAATGTTTCTGTCCCGTCCCAAATGATCTGGAATGAACATACTAATAAAAGGCCTACAGTAGGTATTAGTATTCATGTTATAGTATTAATTTTATATTACTAATGTACTAGTATAAATGTACTAGTATTAATGTTATAGTATTAATGATATAGTACTAATGTACTAGTATTCATGTTATAGTACTAATGTAATAGTATTAATGTTATAGTATTAATGTAATAGTATTAATGTACTAGTATGAATGTACTAGTATTAATGTTATAGTACTAATGTAATAGTATTCATGTTATAGTATTAATGTTATAGTACTAATGTACTAGTATGAATGTACTAGTATTAATGTTATAGTACTAATGTAATAGTATTAATGTTATAGTATTAATGTTATAGTATTAATGATATAGTACTAATGTACTAGTATGAATGTACTAGTATTCATGTTATAGTACTAATGTAATAGTATTAATGTTATAGTATTAATGTAATAGTACTAATGTACTAGTATGAATGTACTAGTATTAATGTTGTAGTACTAATGTAATAGTATTAATGTTATAGTATTAATGTAATAGTACTAATGTACTAGTATGAATGTACTAGTATTAATGTTATAGTACTAATGTAATAGTATTAATGTTATAGTATTAATGTAATAGTACTAATGTACTAGTATAAATGTACTAGTATTAATGTTATAGTACTAATGTAATAGTATTCATGTTATAGTATTAATGATATAGTACTAATGTACTAGTATGAATGTACTAGTATTCATGTTATAGTACTAATGTAATAGTATTAATGTTATAGTATTAATGTAATAGTACTAATGTTCTAGTATAAATGTACTAGTATTAATGTTATAGTACTAATGTAATAGTATTCATGTTATAGTATTAATGATATAGTACTAATGTACTAGTATGAATGTACTAGTATTCATGTTATAGTACTAATGTAATAGTATTAATGTTATAGTATTAATGTAATAGTATTAATGTACTAGTATGAATGTACTAGTATTAATGTTATAGTACTAATGTAATGGTATTAATGTAATAGTATTAATGTAATAGTATTAATGTACTAGTATTAATGTTCTAGTACTAATGTAATAGTATTCATGTTATAGTATTAATGTAATAGTACTAATGTACTAGTATGAATGTACTAGTATTAATGTTATAGTACTAATGTAATAGTATTCATGTTATAGTATTAATGTTATAGTACTAATGTACTAGTATGAATGTACTAGTATTAATGTTATAGTACTAATGTAATAGTATTAATGTTATAGTATTAATGTTATAGTATTAATGATATAGTACTAATGTACTAGTATGAATGTACTAGTATTAATGTTATAGTACTAATGTAATAGTACTAATGTTATAGTGTTAATGTAATATGCACCAATTTGTAAGTCGCTCTGGATAAGAGCGTCTGCTAAATGACTTAAATGTAATGTAAATGTAATAGTACTAATGTAATAATATCCATGTAATAGTATTAATGTAATAGTACTAATGCAATAGTATGCATGTTATAGTATTAATGATATAGTCCTAATGTACCAGTATGATTGTACTAAAATTACTGTTATAGTACTAATGTAATAGTATTAATGTTATGGTATTAATGTAATAGTACTAATGTACCAGTATCAATGTTATAGTATTACTGATATAGTACTAATGTACTAGTATTAATGTACTAGTATTAATGTTGTAGTATTAATGTACTAGTATTAATTATATAGTACTAATGTACTAGTATTAATGTTATAGTACTAATGTAATATTATTAATGTAATAGTACTAATGTACTCATAGTAATGTTATAGTACTAATGTAATAGTACTAATGTACTCGTATTAATGTTATAGTATTAATGTTATAGTACTAATGTACTAGTATTAACGCTATAGTACTGATGTAATAGTACTAGTGTAATAGTATTAATGTTATAGTACTAATGTAATAGTATTAATGTTATAGTATTAATGTGATAGTACTAATGTTATAGTATTAATATGATAGTACTAATGTACTAGTGTTAATGTTATAGTACTAATGTTATAGCACTAATGTAATAGTACCAATGTAATAGTACTAATGCACTAGTATGAATGTTACAGTATTAATGTTATAGTACTAATGTACTAGTATTACCGCTATAGTACTGATGTAATAGTACTAGTGTAATAGTACTAATGCAGTAGTATTAATGTGATAGTACTAATGTTATAGTGCTGATGTAATAGTACTACTGTAATAGTATTAATGCAATAGTATAAATGTTGTAGTATTAATGCAATAGTACTAATGTAATAGTACTAATGCAATAGTATCCATGTAATAATATTAATGCAATATTATCCATGTAATAGTATTACTGTTATAGTATTAATGTTATAGTATTAATGTAATAGTACTAATGTAATAGTACTAATGTAATAGTATCCATGTAATAGTACCCATGTAATAGTATTAATATAATAGTATGAATGTAATAGTATTAATATACCAGTTCTAATGGAATAGTATTAATGAAATAGCACTAATGTAATAGTACTAATCTAATAGTATTAATGTATTAGTGTTATAATATTAATGTAATAGTACTTATGTAATAGTATTAATGTAGTATTATCCATGTAATAGTACTAATGCAATAGTATCCATGTAATAGTATCCATGTAATATTATCCATGTAATAGTATTAATGTTATAGTATTAATGTAATAGTACTAATGTAATAGTACTAATGCAATAGTATCCATGTAATAATATTAATGCAATATTATCCATGTAATAGTACTAATGTTTTTTTTATTTTATAGTACTAATGTTTTTTTTTTTTAAACAAATTCTTATTTTCAATGACGGCCTAGGAACAGTGGGTTAACTCCCTGTTCAGGGGCAGAACGACAGATTTTGTACCTTGTCAGCTCGGGGATTTGAACTTGCAACCTTCCGGTTACTAGTCCAATGCTCTAACCACTAGGCTACCCTGCCGCCCCAAATGTAATAGTATCCATGTAATATTATCCATATAATAGTATCCAGGCAATAGTAAATAAATGTTAACATGAACTCATATATTGATGCATTCCCAACATTACCGCCCACCGGCTAGTAGTAAGAGTTAGCGCCAGCTGAAAGCCATGTAGCTAGATGCTGCAGCCGATGCTGCTGATGTGTTGGAATAGAGCGGCCTGACTGCTGTGGCGACTCAGAACACCCAGACAGCAAAGTGTAATGTAATGATGATGAATGGATGAGCTGGAGATGAACATACGGTGTCCATTTTAGGACAACCTCAGTCGCAAGCCTCATGCCACACTCTGGTGTGTGAGGGCTCCTGGGTATACTTTCCCTTGGTTCAGATCTAGGATCAGCTTCCCTCCCCAATACTAACGAGTAGTGGAGGAAAATAAATAAAGCTGACCTAAGATCAGCGGCAACTCCACCGTAATCCCAGGGTGAGGCTTGAGGATAAGGATGTCCTCAAAAGTACACCGTACAGGAAGATGACTGGGGTCGTGGCTCCACGTTGCCCTTGTGGTTAGAACAAGCACCTTGTGGGCATATCCGATCTTTCAGGTGATAAATGAGTTAGCTACCCAGCCAGTTAAACAGGAGTTAATGTCCATGCTCACCTCAGCAGAGCATCAGATTGGAGATGAAGAGAGAGAGCTGCTCTGACCAGACCTGGGTTCAAATACTCTTTTAGAAATCATTTAAAATACTTTGTTTTTTAAAAATGTTTGCCTGTATTAATTAAAACCAATTAATGTACGTATATAAAATTCCCCAAACTGTAGACCTGCCCATCTGGCATCCTAGGCAAAATAGAACAAACGCTGAAATGATTTGAAAGATTTCAAATAGTATTTGAATCCAGGTCTGATGGTTAGCTACTGCTACACCCTCGCTCTCCATTCTGAAACGCACCGACCCAGCCGAGCGAAGACCTGAATGTGCTGATGCCATCATCTCATCAATTAAAACCACTTGATCAATGGCTTTCCTCCTTGTTCTCCAGGACTGGTTTGATCTGCATCTGAATGTCTGTCTGCCTCTTCCTGTCCTTCTTACTGTACTAGTCAAACATTTACGGTCGTATTAAAATCAACAATGTTCCCCCCATGCATTAAGGGGCTCTGAAATCTGACAATTGTACAATTGGAATCAAGTTGACGAATGACTCCATTACTTCAAGTCAGAATGATATTATTAAAATCAATAAATTATTATAGTAATTGCAGATGAGAAGAAATTATTCAAGTGGAATATTATTTTAAATAAATTATTATAGTAATTGCAGATGAGAAGAAATTATTCAAGTGGAATATTATTTTTGTGTCACGCTTTCCTTTCCCATCAAAATTGATTGTGATTGGTGAAGTCTGATTCGGTGATTGTGATTGGTGAAGTCTGATTCGGTGATTGTGATTGGTGAAGTCTGATTCGGTGATTGTGATTGGTGAAGTCTGATTCGGTGATTGTGATTGGTGAAGTCTGATTCGGTGATTGTGATTGGTGAAGTCTGATTCGGTGATTGTGATTGGTGAAGTCTGATTCGGTGATTGTGATTGGTGAAGTCTGATTCGGTGATTGTGATTGGTGGAATGGAAAGATTTTTAAAAAACAATGTATTTTATTCAAAGTTAATTTGAAGTTGTAAAGTTTGATAGATTCAGTGAGTGAATGAATGGGCACGACTATCAGCCTTGAACACATGCAGCAACATGATCATCGCTACAGCAACATGCTCATCGCTACAGCAACATGCTCATCGCTACAGCAACATGCTCATCGCTGCAGCAACATGCTCATCGCTGCAGCAACATGCTCATCGCTACAGCAACATGCTCATCGCTGCAGCAACATGCTCATCGCTGCAGCAACATGCTCATCGCTGCAGCAACATGCTCATCGCTGCAGCAACATGCTCATAGCTGCAGTAACATGCTCATCGCTACAGCAACATGCTCATCGCTGCAGCAACATGCTCATAGCTGCAGTAACATGCTCATCGCTACAGCAACATGCTCATCGCTGCAGCAACATGCTCATCGCTACAGCAACATGCTCATAGCTGCAGTAACATGCTCATCGCTGCAGCAACATGCTCATAGCTGCAGTAACATGCTCATCGCTGCAGCAACATGCTCATCGCTACAGCAACATGCTCATCGCTGCAGCAACATGCTCATCGCTACAGCAACATGCTCATCGCTGCATATATTATTATTATTATTATTATTATTATTATTATTATTATTATTATAGCTGCAGCAACATGCTCATCGCTGCAGCAACATGCTCATCGCTACAGCAACATGCTCATCGCTGCAGCAACATGCTCATCGCTGCAGCAACATGCTCATCGCTACAGCAACATGCTCATCGCTGCAGCAACATGCTCATCGCTACAGCAACATGCTCATCGCTACAGCAACATGCTCATCGCTGCAGTAACATGCTCATAGCTGCAGTAACATGCTCATAGCTGCAGTAACATGCTCATCGCTGCAGTAACATGCTCACTGCTCTGAGAGAGAGGGGACAGTATAGTAACAGTATAGTAACGTCACTGGTCACATACCGGACTTTACAGAACTTTAACTGAAGAGGTCGCAATAGAGTTCCATGACAGATGTCAGTTCTACATCGACACGAAGAAACACAGAGAGAGAAGAAGAAATGGGTACAAATAACAGAAAACTGAAACAAGACAATTGTACGTATAAAGACTGCTTACTTAGATGGCACATTTAGTCAAACAGAAGGCTTCAGTGAAAGGACACTGAGAAGAACATGCAGGACACGAACAGACAGAGCTGAAAACATCTAAACACATCCACACACTGATAATAACAATAGCTAAAAAAACGTCCAATCAGGTTTGAACAGGGAGTTAAAAACGTCCAATCAGGTTTGAACAGGGAGTTAAAAACGTCCAATCAGGTTTGAACAGGGAGCTTAAACAGTTCATGAAAAGGGACATCCACTTGTTTTCCCAATTAAGGCGTCTGTCTTTTCAAATCCCACAAAGTTGCAATCAGTCCCAAGTGACTGCAGTGGAACGAACCAGCACAAGTCCGATGATAACAAGCATTACGATGACAACTGGGTCTGTTACTGTCATCATCATTGACTACCGTTGCCATGCCATAGTCATAGACAGGGCAGGGACCAGCAGGCTAAATAGGAGCGGCATTTTAATATTAATAAGATGATTCATACAAATACTGATATGAATAATGATGACAGACCTCTCCACCACTTCGATGTCGAAGCAGAAACGCTTGTCGATGGAGTCAGTCTTCCTTCGGATACAGGACTTCAGCTTGAACATCTCAGATGGACTCACCACCAGACCATTCTAGAACACAACGGAGGGATTCATGATTAGACTGGTGTAGAACACAACGGATGGATTCATGATTAGAGGGATTCATGATTAGACTGGTGTAGGACACAACGGAGGGATTCATGATTAGACTGGTGTAGAACACAACAGAGGGATTCATGATTAGACTGGTGTAGAACACAACAGAGGGATTCATGATTAGACTGGTGTAGAACACAACAGAGGGATTCATGATTAGACTGGTGTAGAACACAACAGAGGGATTAATGATTAGACTGGTGTAGAACACAACAGAGGGATTCATGATTAGAAACACAACAGAGGGATTCATGATTAGACTGGTCTAGAACACAACAGAGGGATTCATGATTCATGATTAGAACACAACGGAGGGATTCATGATTAGACTGGTAGAACACAACAGAGGGATTCATGATTAGACTGGTAAACACAAACAGAGGGATTCATGATTAGACTGGTGTAGAACACAACGGATGGATTCATGATTAGAGGGATTCATGATTAGACTGGTGTAGAACACAACAGAGGGATTCATGATTAGACTGGTGTAGAACACAACAGAGGGATTCATGATTAGACTGGTGTAGAACACAACAGAGGGATTCATGATTAGACTGGTGTAGAACACAACAGAGGGATTCATGATTAGACTGGTGTAGAACACAACAGAGGGATTCATGATTAGACTGGTGTAGAACACAACAGAGGGATTCATGATTAGACTGGTCTAGAACACAACGGAGGGATTCATGATTAAACTGGTGTAGAACACAACAGAGGGATTCATGATTAGACTGGTCTAGAACACAACGGAGGGATTCATGATTAGACTGGTGTAGAACACAACAGAGGGATTCGTGATTAGACTGGTGTAGGACACAACAGAGGGATTCATGATTAGACTGGTGTAGAACACAACAGAGGGATTCATGATTAGACTGGTGTAGAACACAACAGAGGGATTCATGATTAGACTGGTGTAGAACACAACAGAGGGATTCATGATTAGACTGGTGTAGAACACAACAGAGGGATTCATGATTAGACTGGTGTAGAACACAACGGAGGGATTCATGATTAGACTGGTGTAGAACACAACAGAGGGATTCATGATTAGACTGGTGTAGAACACAACGGAGGGATTCATGATTAGACTGGTGTAGAACACAACGGAGGGATTCATGATTAGACTGGTGTAGAACACAACAGAGGGATTCATGATTAGACTGGTGTAGAACACAACGGAGGGATTCATGATTAGACTGGTGTAGAACACAACGGAGGGATTCATGATTAGACTGGTGTAGAACACAACGGAGGGATTCATGATTAGACTGGTGTAGAACACAACGGAGGGATTCATGATTAGACTGGTCTAGAACACAACAGAGGGATTCATGATTAGATGTAGAACACAACGGAGGGATTCATGATTAGACTGGTGTAGAACACAACGGAGGGATTCATGATTAGACTGGTGTAGAACACAATGGAGGGATTCATGATTAGACTGGTCTAGAACACAATGGAGGGATTCATGATTAGACTGGTGTAGAACACAATGGAGGGATTCATGATTAGACTGGTGTAGAACACAACAGAGAACTAGGGCCAATAGTATTTCCTGGTCAGCTCTAGGTTATTGTCTAGAACTAGGGCCCAGAGTATTTCCTGGTCAGCTCTAGTTTATTGTCTAGAACTAGGGCCCAGAGTATTTCCTGGTCAGCTCTAGTTTATTGTCTAGAACTAGGGCCCAGAGTATTTCCTGGTCAGCTCTAGTTTATTGTCTAGAACTAGGGCACAGAGTATTTCCTGGTCAGTTCCAGTTTATTGTCTAGAACTAGTGCCCAGAGTATTTCCTGGTCAGCTCTAGTTTATTGTCTAGAACTAGGGCCAATAGTATTTCCTGGTCAGCTCTAGTTTATTGTCTAGAACTAGGGCCAATAGTATTTCCTGGTCAGCTCTAGTTTATTGTCTAGAACTAGGCCCAGAGTATTTCCTGGTCAGCTCTAGTTTATTGTCTAGAACTAGGGCCAATAGTATGTCCTGGTCAGCTCTAGTTTATTGTCTAGAACTAGGGCCAATAGTATTTCCTGGTCAGCTCTAGTTTATTGTCTAGAACTAGGGCCAATAGTATTTCCTGGTCAGCTCTAGTTTATTGTCTAGAACTAGGCCAATAGTATTTCCTGGTCAGCTCTAGTTTATTGTCTAGAACTAGGGCCCAGAGTATTTCCTGGTCAGCTCTAGTTTATTGTCTAGAACTAGGGCCCAGAGTATTTCCTGGTCAGCTCTAGTTTATAGTCTATAACTAGGGCCCAGAGTATTTCCTGGTCAGCTCTAGTTTATTGTCTAGAACTAGGGCCCAGAGTATTTCCTGGTCAGCTCCAGTTTATTGTCTAGAACTAGGGCCCAGAGTACTTCCTGGTCAGCTCCAGTTTATTGTCTAGAACTAGGGCCCAGAGTATTTCCTGGTCAGCTCTAGTTTATTGTCTAGAACTAGGGCCCAGAGTATTTCCTGGTCAGCTCCAGTTTATTGTCTAGAACTAGGGACCAGAGTATTTCCTGGTCAGCTCTAGTTTATTGTCTAGAACTAGGGCCCAGAGTATTTCCTGGCCAGCTCTAGTTTATAGTCTATAACTAGGGCCCAGAGTATTTCCTGGTCAGCTCTAGTTTATTGTCTAGAACTAGGGCCCGGAGTATTTCCTGGTCAGCTCTAGTTTATTGTCTAGAACTAGGGCCCAGAGAATTTCATGGTCAGCTCTAGTTTATTGTCTAGAACTAGGGCCCAGAGTACTTCCTGGCCAGCTCTAGTTTATAGTCTATAACTAGGGCCCAGAGTATTTCCTGGTCAGCTCTAGTTTATTGTCTAGAACTAGGGAACAGAGTATTTCCTGGTCAGCTCTAGTTTATTGTCTAGAACTAGGGCCAATAGTATTTCCTGGTCAGCTCTAGTTTATTGTCTAGAACTAGGGCCCAGAGTATTTCCTGGTCAGCTGTAGTTTATTGTCTACAACTAGGGCCCAGAGTATTTCCTGGTCAGCTCTAGTTTATAGTCTATAACTAGGGACCAGAGTATTTCCTGGTCAGCTCTAGTTTATTGTCTAGAACTAGGGCCCGGAGTATTTCCTGGTCAGCTCCAGTTTATTGTCTAGAACTAGGGCCCAGAGTATTTCCTGGTCAGCTCTAGTTTATTGTCTAGAACTATGGCCCAGAGTATTTCCTGGTCAGCTCTAGTTTATTGTCTAGAACTAGGCCCGGAGTATTTCCTGGTCAGCTCTAGTTTATTGTCTATAACTAGGCCCAGAGAATTTCATCGTCAGCTCTAGTTTATTGTCTAGAACTAGGGCCAATCGTATTTCATGGTCAGCTCTAGTTTATTGTCTAGAACTAGGGCCAATAGTATTTCCTGGTCAGCTCTAGTTTATTGTCTAGAACTAGGGCCCAGAGTATTTCCTGGTCAGCTCTAGTTTATAGTCTAGAACTAGGGCCCAGAGTATTTCCTGGTCAGCTCTAGTTTATTGTCTAGAACTAGGGCCAATAGTATTTCCTGGTCAGCTCTAGTTTATTGTCTAGAACTAGGGCCCATAGTATTTCCTGGTCAGCTCTAGTTTATTGTCTAGAACTAGGGCCAATAGTATTTCCTGGTCAGCTCTAGTTTATTGTCTAGAACTAGGGCCCAGAGTATTTCCTGTCAGCTCTAGTTTATAGTCTAGAACTAGGGCCAATAGTATTTCCTGGTCAGCTCTAGTTTATTGTCTAGAACTAGGGCCCAGAGTATTTCCTGGTCAGCTCTAGTTTATTGTCTATAACTAGGGGCCCAGAGTATTTCCTGGTCAGCTCTAGTTTATGTCTAGAACTAGGCCCTGGTCAGCTCTAGTTTATTGTCTTTATTGGTCAGCTCTAGTTTATTGTCTATAACTAGGGGCCCAGAGTATTTCCCTGGTCAGCTCTAGTTTATTGTCTAGAACTAGGCCCGGAGTATTTATTGGTCAGTTCTAGTTTATTGTCTATAAGGGCCCAGAGAATTTCATGGTCAGCTCTAGTTTATTGTCTAGAACTAGGGCCAGCCAGTATTTCCTGGTCAGCTCTAGTTTATTGTCTAGAACTAGGGCCCAGAGTATTTCCTGGTCAGCTCTAGTTTATTGTCTAGAACTAGGGCCCAGAGTATTTCCTGGTCAGCTCTAGTTTATAGTCTAGAACTAGGGCCCAGAGTATTTTGGTCAGCTCTAGTTTATTGTCTAGAACTAGGGCCCAGAGTATTTCCTGTCAGCTCTAGTTTATTGTCTAGAACTAGGGCCCAGAGTATTTCCTGGTCAGTTCTAGTTTATAGTCTAGAACTAGGGCCCAGAGAATTTCCTGGTCAGCTCTAGTTTATTGTCTAGAACTAGGGCCCAGAGTATTTCCTGGTCAGCTCTAGTTTATTGTCTAGAACTAGGCCCAGAGTATTTCCTGGTCAGCTCTAGTTTATAGTCTAGAACTAGGGCCCAGAGTATTTCCTGGTCAACTCTAGTTTATTGTCTAGAACTAGGGCCAAGAGTATTTCCTGGTCAGCTCTAGTTTATTGTCTAGAACTAGGGCCCAGAGTATTTCCTGGTCAGCTCTAGTATAGTCTAGAACTAGGGAACAGAGTATTTCCGGTCAGCTCTAGTATTGTCTAGAACTAGGGCCAATAGTATTTCCTGGTCAGCTCTAGTTTATTGTCTAGAACTAGGGCCCAGAACTGGTCAGCTGTAGTTTATTGTCTAGAACTAGGGAACAGAGTATTTCCTGGTCAGCTCTAGTTTATAGTCTAGAACTAGGGCCCAGAGTATTTCCTGGTCAGCTCTAGTTTATTGTCTAGAACTAGGGCCCGAGTATTTCCTCGGTCAGCCAGTTTATTGTCTAGAACTAGGGCCCAGAGTATTTCCTGGTCAGCTCTAGTTTATTGTCTAGAACTAGGGGACCCAGAGTATTTCCTGGTCAGCTCTAGTTTATTGTCTAGAACTAGGCCCAGAGTATTTCCTGGTCAGCTCTAGTTTATTGTCTAGAACTAGGGCCCAGAGAATTTCCTGGTCAGCTCTAGTTTATTGTCTAGAACTAGGGCCAAGAGTATTTCCTGGTCAGCTCTAGTTTATTGTCTAGAACTAGGGCCTGAGAGTATTTCCTGGTCAGCTCTAGTTTATTGTCTAGAACTATGGCCCAGAGAATTTCCTCATCGTCAGCTCTAGTTTATTGTCTAGAACTAGGGCCAAGTATTTCCTGGTCAGCTCTAGTCATTGTCTATAACTAGCCCAGAGAATTTCCTGGCAGCTCTAGTTTATTGTCTAGAACTTCAATCGAGTGCTTCCTGGTCAGCTCTAGTTTATTGTCTAGAACTTAGTATTTCCTGGTCAGCTCTAGTTTATTGTCTAGAACTAGGCTGTGAGTATTTCCTGGTCAGCTCTAGTTTATAGTCTGTGAAACTAGGGACCAGAGTATTTCCTGGTCAGCTCTAGTTTATTGTCTAGAACTAGGGCCAATAGTATTGCTCTAGTTTATTGTCTAGAACTAGGGCCCAGAGTATTTCCTGGTCAGCTCTAGTTTATTGTCAGAACTAGGCCAATAGTATTTCCTGGTCAGCTCTAGTTTATTGTCTAGAACTAGGGCCCAGAGTATGGTCAGCTCTAGTTTATAGTCTAGAACTAGGGCCAATAGTATTTCCTGGTCAGCTCTAGTTTATAGTCTAGAACTAGGCCCAGAGTATTTCCTGGTCAGCTCTAGTTTATTGTCTATAACTAGGGCCCAGAGTATTTCCTGGTCAGCTCTAGTTTATCGTCTAGAACTAGGGCCCAGAGTATTTCCTGGTCAGCTCTAGTTTATTGTCTAGAACTAGGGCCCGGGGTATTTATTGGTCAGCTCTAGTTTATTGTCTATAACTAGGGCCCAGAGTATTTCCTGGTCAGCTCTAGTTTATTGTCTAGAACTAGGGCCCGGAGTATTTATTGGTCAGTTCTAGTTTATAGTCTATAACTAGGGCCCAGAGAATTTCATGGTCAGCTCTAGTTTATTGTCTAGAACTAGGGCCAATAGTATTTCCTGGTCAGCTCTAGTTTATTGTCTAGAACTAGGCCAATAGTATTTCCTGGTCAGCTCTAGTTTATTGTCTAGAACTAGGCCCAGAGTATTTCCTGGTCAGCTCTAGTTTATAGTCTAGAACTAGGGCCCAGAGCCTTCTGGTCAGCTCTAGTATTGTCTAGAACTAGGGCCAATAGTATTTCCTGGTCTCTAGTTTATTGTCTAGAACTAGGGCCCAGAGTATTTCCTGGTCAGCTCTAGTTTATAGTCTAGAACTAGGGCCAATAGTATTTCCTGGTCAGCTCTAGTTTATTGTCTAGAACTAGGGCCCAGAGTATTTCCTGGTCAGCTCTAGTTTATAGTCTAGAACTAGGGCCAATAGTATTTCCTGGTCAGCTCTAGTTTATAGTCTAGAACTAGGGCCCAGAGTATTTCCTGGTCAGCTCTAGCTTATTGTCTATAACTAGGGCCCAGGTATTTCCTGGTCAGCTCTAGTTTATGTCTAGAACTAGGGCCCAGAGTATTTCCTGGTCAGCTCTAGTTTATTGTCAGAACTAGGGCCCGAGTATTTATTGGTCAGCTCTAGTTTATTGTCTATAACTAGGGCCCAGAGTATTTCCTGGTCAGCTCTAGTTTATTGTCTAGAACTAGGGCCAATAGTATTTAGGGCCCCTGGTCAGCTCTAGTTTATTGTCTAGAACTAGGGCCCAGAGTATTTCCTGGTCAGCTCTAGTTTATTGTCTAGAACTAGGGCCCAGAGTATTTCCTGGTCAGCTCTAGTTTATAGTCTAGAACTAGGGCCCAGAGTATTTCCTGGTCAGCTCTAGTTTATTGTCTGTGAACTAGGGCCCAGAGTATTTCCTGGTCAGCTCTAGTTTATAGTCTAGAACTAGGCCCAGAGTATTTCCTGGTCAGCTCTAGTTTATAGTCTAGAACTAGGGCCCAGTGAGTATTTCCTGGTCAACTCTAGTTTATTGTCTAGAACTAGGGCCCAGAGTATTTCCTGGTCAGCTCTAGTTTATTGTCTAGAACTAGGGCCCAGAGTATTTCCTGGTCAGCTCTAGTGTATAGTCTAGAACTAGGGCCCAGAGTATTTCCTGGGTCAACTCTAGTTTATTGTCTAGAACTAGGGCCACAATAGTATTTCCTGGTCAGGCTCTAGTTTATTGTCTAGAACTAGGGCCCAGAGTATTTCCTGGTCAGCTCTAGTTTATAGTCTAGAACTAGGCCAATAGTATTTCCTGGTCAGCTCTAGTTTATAGTCTAGAACTAGGGCCCAGAGTATTTCCTGGTCAGCTCTAGTTTATTGTCTATAACTAGGGCCCAGAGTATTTCCTGGTCAGCTCTAGTTTATTGTCTAGAACTAGGGCCCAGTATTTCCTGGTCAGCTCTAGTTTATTGTCTAGGAACTAGGCCCGGGGTATTTATTGGTCAGCTCTAGTTTATTGTCTATAACTAGGGCCCAGAGTATTTCCTGGTCAGCTCTAGTTTATTGTCTAGAACTAGGGCCCAGAGTATTTCCTGGTCAGCTCTAGTTTATTGTCTAGAACTAGGGCCCGGGAGTATTTATTGGTCAGTTCTAGTTTATAGTCTATAAATAGGGCCCAGAGAATTTCATGGTCAGCTCTAGCTTATTGTCTAGAACTAGGACAATAGTACTTCCTGTCAGCTCTAGTTTATTGTCTAGAACTAGGCGCAGAGTATTCCTGGTCAGCTCTAGTTTATTGGTTCAGAAACTAGGCCCAGAGTATTTCCTGGTCAGCTCTAGTTTATAGTCTAGAACTAGGCCCAGAGTATTTCCTGGTCAGCTCTAGTTTATTGTCTAGAACTAGGGCCCAGAGTATTTCCTGGTCAGCTCTAGTTTATAGTCTAGAACTAGGGCCCAGAGTATTTCCTGGTCAGCTCTAGTTTATAGTCTAGAACTAGGGCCCAGAGTATTTCCTGGTCAACTCTAGTTTATTGTCTAGAACTAGGGCCCAGAGTATTTCCTGGTCAGCTCTAGTTTATTGTCTAGAACTAGGGCCCAGAGTATTTCCTGGTCAGCTCTAGTGTATTGTCTAGAACTAGGGCCAATAGTATTTCCTGGTCAGCTCTAGTTTATTGTCTAGAACTAGGGCCCAGAGTATTTCCTGGTCAGCTCTCAGTTTATAGTCTAGAAGTAGGGCCAATGAGTATTTCCTGGTCAGCTCTGGTTATAGTCTAGAACTAGGGCCCAGAGTATTTCCTGGTCAGCTCTAGTTTATTGTCTATAACTAGGGCCCAGAGTATT
>NW_026277020.1:0-142500 GCF_023373465.1 Oncorhynchus keta
TGCTTTACGTACCTTTTAGGTTGTTTTTACAGTGCTTAACCCACATTTTAGGTTGTTTTTACAATGCTTTACGCACCTTTTAGGTTGTTTTTACAATGCTTTAGGTACATTTTAGGTTGTTCTTACAGTGTTTTACACACATTTTAGGTTATTCCAAGGTATAACACATTTCATGAGCTCATGAGCATATTTCATGAGCACATTTTATGACTTATGCTATGATTGACTGCAGGATTTGAACAAACAGTAATTTCAACTACATTTCAAGTAAACTTTTAGGGTTATTTCTACCAATCTATTGACATTGCTGTGAACTTTGGCCAAGGTCAATATGGTTAACAACACAGCAGAACGTCTGTATTCAGGACACATACAGGACACATACCTCAGCTCATGATTCAGTCTCTAAACATAGGGACACACTGAGGCAGTGGGGTGGGCAGGGGAGACATGCAGGAGGTAGGGAGAGAAGGGAAGCTAGGGGGAGAGGGGAAGAATGGAAGCTAGGGGGAGAGGGGAAGAAGGGAAGCTAGGGGGAGAGGGGAAGAAGGGAAGCTAGGGGGAGAGGGGAAGAAGAGAAGCTAGGGGAAAGAGACTGGGGGGAGGTAGGGATACGGAGGCAGTGGGGTGGGCAGAGGAGACATGCAGGAGGTAAGGGGAGAAGGGAAGCTAGGGGCAGAGGGGAAGAAGGGAAGCTAGAGGGAGAGGGGAAGAAGGGAAGCTAGGGGGAGGGGGGAAGAAGGGAAGCTAGGGGGAGAGGGGAAGAAGGGAAGCTAGGGGAAAGAGACTGGGGGAGGTAGGGACACAGAGGCATTGGGGTGGGCAGGGGAGACATGCAGGAGGTAGGGGGAGAAGGGAAGCTAGGGGGAGAGGGGAAGAAGGGAAGCTAGGGGGAGGGGGAGAAGGGAAGCTAGGGGGGGAGGGGAAGAAGGGAAGCTAGGGGAAAGAGACTGGGGGAGGTAGGGACAAAGAGACATTGGGGTGGGCAGGGGAGACATGCAGGAGGTAGGGGGAGAATGGAAGCTAGGGGAGGGGGGAAGATACTAAGGGGGAGGTAGGGTTAGGAAGACCTGTGTTTATCTCCACCTATCAAGACTCTATGGCAATAACTCCCTGGTAGATTAGGGATGTGGATGCCTAGATGAGACAGATACCATTTAATTTACGTAGCCAGCTGACTCAGTGTGCTGTGTGATGGCTGGATCACCCTGGGATTATCCTATAATGATGACTAAACAATTACCAATTATTAGGGTGACTCAACTGGGATCTTTTAGCAATGCATTTCCACAATCTACTGAACTCTCTATAGAGCAATTAGTTGTGACAGCTGAAAATCTAACTCTCTCCCTATGGCATTTCTATGACGTAAGAAACATTGTGGCAAACCCTCATGCTAGTCAGGAACATACAGTACGTACTCATGCTAGTCAGGAACATACAGTACATACTCATGCTTGTCAGGAACATACAGTACGTACTCATGCTTGTCAGGAACATACAGTACGTACTCATGCTAGTCAGGAACATACAGTACGTACTCATGCTAGTCAGGAACATACAGTATGTACTCATGCTAGTCAGGAACATACAGTACGTACTCATGCTAGTCAGGAACATACAGTATGTACTCATGCTAGTGAGGAACATACAGTACGTACTCATGCTAGTCAGAAACATACAGTATGTACTCATGCTAGTCAGGAACATACAGTACGTACTCATGCTAGTCAGGAACATACAGTACGTACTCATGCTAGTCAGGAACATACAGTACGTACTCATGCTAGTCAGGAACATACAGTACGTACTCATGCTAGTCAGGAACATACAGTACGTACTCATGCTAGTCAGGAACATACAGTACGTACTCATGCTAGTCAGGAACATACAGTACGTACTCATGCTAGTCAGGAACATACAGTACGTACTCATGCTAGTCAGGAACATACAGTACGTACTCATGCTAGTCAGGAACATACAGTACGTACTCATGCTAGTCAGGAACATACAGTACGTACTCATGCTAGTCAGGAACATACAGTATGTACTCATGCTAGTCAGGAACATACAGTACGTACTCATGCTAGTCAGGAACATACAGTACGTACTCATGCTAGTCAGGAACATACAGTATGTACTCATGCTAGTCAGGAACATACAGTACGTACTCTTGCTATTCAGGAACATACAGTACATACTCATGCTAGTCAGGAACATACAGTACGTACTCATGCTAGTCAGGAACATACAGTACGTACTCATGCTAGTCAGGAACATACAGTATGTACTCATGCTAGTCAGGAACATACAGTATGTACTCATGCTAGTCAGGAACATACGGTACGTACTCATGCTAGTCAGGAACATACAGTACGTACTCATGCTAGTCAGGAACATACAGTATGTACTCATGCTAGTCAGGAACATACAGTATGTACTCATGCTAGTCAGGAACATACGGTACGTACTCATGCTAGTCAGGAACATACAGTACGTACTCATGCTAGTCAGGAACATACAGTACGTACTCATGCTAGTCAGGAACATACAGTACGTACTCTTGCTATTCAGGAACATACAGTACATACTCATGCTAGTCAGGAACATACAGTACGTACTCATGCTAGTCAGGAACATACAGTACGTACTCATGCTAGTCAGGAACATACAGTATGTACTCATGCTAGTCAGGAACATACAGTATGTACTCATGCTAGTCAGGAACATACAGTATGTACTCATGCTAGTCAGGAACATACAGTACGTACTCATGCTAGTCAGGAACATACAGTACGTACTCATGCTAGTCAGGAACATACAGTATGTACTCATGCTAGTCAGGAACATACAGTACGTACTCATGCTAGTCAGGAACATACAGTACGTACTCATGCTAGTCAGGAACATACAGTACGTATTCATGCTAGTCAGGAACATACAGTACGTACTCATGCTAGTCAGGAACATACAGTATGTACTCATGCTAGTCAGGAACATACAGTATGTACTCATGCTAGTCAGGAACATACAGTATGTACTCATGCTAGTCAGGAACATACAGTATGTACTCATGCTAGTCAGGAACATACAGTATGTACTCATGCTAGTCAGGAACATACAGTACGTACTCGTGCTAGTCAGGAACATACAGTACGTACTCATGCTAGTCAGGAACATACAGTACGTATTCATGCTAGTCAGGAACATACAGTATGTACTCATGCTAGTCAGGAACATACAGTACGTACTCATGCTAGTCAGGAACATACAGTACGTACTCATGCTAGTCAGGAACATACAGTACGTACTCATGCTAGTCAGGAACATACAGTATGTACTCATGCTAGTCAGGAACATACAGTACGTACTCATGCTAGTCAGGAACATACAGTACGTATTCATGCTAGTCAGGAACATACAGTACGTATGCTCCTGACTAGCATGAGGGTTTGCCACAATGTTATTCCTTCAAAATCATGATCAAATTAGGCAGGTGAGAGCATGCTTTCATCGTCTCAATCAAACCTGATTGTTGATCATCATGGCAAAGGAATTAATTAAGGAAAGAACGATGGTACAGATGTGGGATCTTAATTTCTTTAACCTTCATTTAACTAGACAAGTCAGTTAAGAAAAAATTTGTATTTACAATGACGGCCTAGGAACAGTAGGTTAACTGCCTTGACTGATTTTTACCTTGTCAGCTCAGGGAATCGCTCTTGCAACCTTTTGGTTACTGGCCCAATGCTCTAACCACTAGGCTACCTGCCGCCCCATTTGACCACGCTGTTGCAGGAGAACTTTTCAGCAATGCAGGAAATTAAAAACGTGTAGTGTATTTGAGGTTTAAAAGGCTTCTGAAATTTGTAATTTCCACTTTGAAATTCAAGACTTGATTTTTCCTTATGAAAAATGTCCATTAATTATAATCCACATAATAATTCACAAATCCTGTTGCTGCAGGATTATTTTCCTGCTGTAGGAAACTAGCTCAAATTAAGATCCTACATCTGTAAGAAAGAAAAGAAAAGAGAAGAAAAGTCCTGAAACACTGCTAAAGCCCTACCTTTGACAGTCAGGTAAACAGAGCTGAGGGTGTGTCCCAGAGCGTTGGACGCAGCACACACGTACAGCCCTGTGTCCTGATGTTTACAGTACATCACTTTGAGCGTGTAGTAACCCTCTCTGTCCTCAAACAGAAGGTGACGCCTCCCAGCCTCTAGGGGCGCTCCGTCCTTCTTCCAGATGATCTCAGGCTTAGGTTTCCCTGTCACGAAGCAGCGGAACTTAGCATGTTTCCCCTCCGACACCGCAAATTTCTTCACATTGGCAGAGTTCAGATTGGGCTCGTCCGGCTGTCTCGACAAACCGTGTCTTCCCATCATGTGCCTCATACTACGAGGTGATGTCTGCCCGTTGCTGTGCCCATTTGACGTGGACGCCCCGCTCTCCTGCCGTTCCGGGACGAGCTCCACAAGCAGCACTGCGCCCGCCAGCGCCCCTCCTTGATTATTATGGGCTCTGCAGGTGTAGACACCCCCGTCGGGCATCCGCGTCCGGAAGATCTTCAGCTGGAACCAGCCTCCGTCCTGGCTGCTGACGTTGAAGTGGGCGCTCTCGAAGATGTCGCTCAGATTCTTCCCGTCCTTCTCCCACACCACCTGGGGCAGAGGGTTGCCCGACAGCTTACAGGAGAAGGCTGCGTCCTCGCCCCGGTCCACCCTCAGGGAGAGGGGCTTGATGAGGAAGTGAGGTCTGTCGTCTGACAGCAGGGGCTCCCCTTGATAGCGCTGCTTCTTTTTCTCCCGCTCACTCTCCTCTCCATTTTCCTTCTCTACCGCTCCGCTCTGTTGGTCTACCTCTCCATTCCTCTGTTCTATCTCTCCATTCTGTTGCCCTCCATATTCCCTGTTCTCTTGCTGTCTATATTCCCCATTCTGGTTCTGTTGCCCCTCCAACTCGCTGCTCTGTTGCCTTCTCAACTCCCCATTCCGTTGCCCCCCTAACTCTCCATTCTCCAGCCTGGTTTGCTGCACCCCATTGACCTCTGTCTGTTTCTGCGCTCCTTGCCGCTCCTGACTGTTCCTCTCCACCTTCAGTGTGGCAGGGGCGCATGTCTCACCCACGCTGTTACTGGCCTTGCAGATATACTGGCCAGCGTCCTCCAGCCCGACCCCAGTGATGTGTAGGAAGTAGGCCTGGCCCTCCTCCGACAGCCTGTAGCGTCCCTCTGACAGGATCTGTACATTCTTCTTCTCCCAGACCACCTCAGGACGAGGGTCGCCGCCGATCTTGCATTGCAGGACGGCGTCCGTGCCACACTGTGCCGCCACGGGGCGTGAGTAGCCCAGTACACGGGGGGCACCACCGAATATGTCCATGTTGGCTTCCTGCGTCTGTCTCAGTCCCTTCTTCTCACTCTGATGGGCAAAACAAATGGGGTCCGTAGTAGAAGTCTCTTGTAGATTATGTCACACGGTCGTCTCTACCACATATCAATCTGCAGAGAGAAGATATGAGTCGTAGTACATTAATAATACAGTTACTACATAACCCTCACACAGTATCTAGTGATGTCTTTTATGCATAATTTCGCAATAAGGCCCGAGGGGGTGTGGTATATGGCTAATATAACACGACTAAGGGCTGTTCTTATGCAAGTGCCTGGACACAGCCCTTAGCCGTGGTATATTGGCCATATATCACAAACCCCCGACATGCCTTATTGCTATTATAAACTGGTTACCAACGTAATTAGAGCAGTAAAAAAAATGTTTTTGTCATACCTGTGGTATAAGGTCTGATATACCACGGCTGTCAGCCAATCAGCATTCAGGGCTTGAACCACCCAGTTTATAATGCCTTACATACAGCCCATCAGATTTGTATTGGAAGAAGTACTACAGTATTCACTGCTTTGTGATAACAGAAGGACATTGAATACAGCCCCAAGCTGAAGGACAGTGCTTTCTCCTCAGTCTAGTGGTGTTGACCTAGTAAAAGTAAAGTAGCGTCTCAGTCAGTACCGAACAGACCACAGCCCTCCCAGCTGGTGCTGTAGCTCAGCCAGAGGAGTATTTCAAGTCGTCTGTCCAAATAAAGACCCTGCCTGGAGTCCTTGTGTCAGATAACAGAAAATCCACACAGTAACATACAGTATGCACGCCTTTACTCTCCAACATAAGAGCTCCTATACACTAAAGGGAAAATATGATACCTCCTGGGATTTTTGGATTACTGTTGATGTGTTACCTTACCTGAGAGACAGTCACAATCTGAATGCCCACAGGGATTGGGATCAGGAAAAGGGAACTCTAGAAATGCCTAATACATGCTGTCATTGTTGCTATACTAGTAACCCCATATCAGGGTCAGCTATAGCCTTCCAAATGCATTGTGGTGCAGTTGATGTTTCTATAGTTTGTCTGTAGCAGCTGTAGGTTTCATCTCTGGCATGCGGGGGCTATTTCCCAATACAGAGATAACTCTCTCTCTCTCTTACAGGTGAACACATGGCATTTGATACTGCAGCCAATGTGTCTAGGAGCTGCAGTATATTCCCTCCAAAAGGCTGTCACACAGTACATTCTACTGGATCATGCCATTGACCCAGTTATCTATTTGGTTACCATGAAAGCAAAGATCCTGTTGATAAAGAAGCTCTTTTATCGACTTCCAGTGTTCTCCGAGAGTTGCTGCATTTCCTCTTCCCTCTCAAAGGTGAGGTGAAATGATACACAATCCGCGTCGCTTAAATAATGATACAATCGTACAAACTATGATAATAAGAAACTTACCAGTGATTCCAGAGTGACACTTCCTCTGTTCCACATTGACGATATAGCCCACAAATTAAAGCCACTCTTCAGAATCTCCTCCCAGGGTTCAAGAAGACTTGGACCTCATTGATTGGAATGACTTTTGTAAGTCTGGTTCCGCGTCCCTTGAAATGGCCGCCGTCTGCTCTGTCCGGTAGGGATATGTTTCCCGCTCTCAGTGGTCTGCTGCAGTCCTGCTCTCTCACTAAGACAAGAATGTCTCTCAAGATGTCCTGACTAAATAAAAGCTAAATGAGTGTCTTGATCAACTTCAATCCTCTGTTCCAAACAGCATCAAACAGATCCACAGCTCTCATTGCTCGTACTGTTGCTGTATCTGTCCATCCAGTGGGGTGGCTGTGGCTTCTGGAACTGGTGGGGGTCTGGAGCTCCAGTACAGGGACCACACAATCCACTCTGACTGCCTGCTGGTTTCCGTCACCCGGTCCTAAGGCGCCCTGTGTGTCAATGTCAGGGAGAGAGGGAGAGAGGGAGAGAGGGAGAGAGAGAGAGAGAGAGAGAGAGAGAGAGAGAGAGAGAGAGAGAGAGAGAGAGAGAGAGAGAGAGAGAGAGAGAGAGAGGGGGGGGGGGGAGGGAGACGAACAACTGTTGCCCTGCCGCTGCTAGCCGCCCCTAAAAATACCACAGGTTTTGATGACAGCCAGTCAGATAAGTCTTGGCCCTCCATTCACAGACCCTACAGGAGCTAAAGATAGACAGAAGCACTGAGCAGCACAGCTCTGTGACTGATCAATCAGCTTCCTAGAGATCCTCTGTTTAATCTCCACAGAGGACACCCCACCTGCCAAGACAGTGACTCCCGGCATCAAGCACACTTGCTCATCATCCGTAAACACAGACGATGTATGATGTGTCATTGACATAGATGTTTAAATGTACATTCTGGAAGGGCAGTTGATAATTGCTGAGCTCAAACTCTGCTTATAAACAATTTGTGAAGCATTTAACCTTTCACAGCAGTGAAAATCAGGGTCACACAGAGTGATTCTTGGTAGTCATAAACAAATCTGCTTTGAAACGAAAGTATACACCTTCACACACATGGTTATGGGCTTAAAAGACAGACACCTGCACCATGTCAGATTTAGAGTTGAAATGTATTACATTTTGCGTTTTCATCCCATTATTACACTTTATACACATCACAGAAGACTGAAATATAACAAAACTGTTTAACATAGAAACACAAGTTTATTAATTATGAAATTATGAAATTATGAAAAATATGAAAAACATTCCAGCCAGGAGGCCACATAAATAACTAAACATATAGAGAGTCAATCATTACTAACACCGCATATGCAATGGTAATGGCCTCCCCTATCAGTGTCTGTCAGTCCCAGCCCCCAGATCACCAGCCCCCCATCACCAGCCCCCCATCACCAGCCCCCTTCCCTAGCCCCATGCCGCATCCCCCCCAAGCCCCAGAGCCTCTCTCTGGGTTAGCAGACATAGATTAGAGGGTGCTTGTAGGATAGTGTTATTCGTCAGAACCCATTACCATCTGGCACATCAGAACTTCACCACCACCAGAGTGACCGCCCGAGTCACCACTCGAGACTGCCATGGCATCTGTTTCACAGAAACACAATACATACAACTGGTGTTGTTTCATGGAAACACAATAAATAAAACTGAGGTCACTGAAGCACTTTGAATTGTTGAAGTAGCTACAGCTTAACTACCACAACACGTACTATGGTACCACCACAGACATGTAAAATAGGTTCTATTGCACTACGGATGGGTCCATGAAAGTCTACATGGCATGGAGAATCCTGTTTGTTTTACACGTTCAATTTATATAGGAGCAACAATGGGACTTTCCTTTATTCTGTCCCGTTCATGCCAAAAGAGGTCAACTACAAACTCTCTATGCTTGTATGGTGAGTGACTGGGCCCATTACAACAGTTTGACTACAGCTTGTATGGTGAGAGTCTGGGCCCATTACAACAGTTTGACTACAGCTTGTATGGTGAGTGACTGGGCCCATTACAACAGTTTGACTACAGCTTGTATGGTGAGTGACTGGGCCCATTACAACAGTTTGACTACAGCTTGTATGGTGAGAGTCTGGGCCCATTACAACAGTTTGACTACAGCTTGTATGGTGAGTGACTGGGCCCATTACAACAGTTTGACTACAGCTTGTATGGTGAGTGACTGGGCCCATTACAACAGTTTGACTACAGCTTGTATGGTGAGAGACTGGGCCCATTACAACAGTTTGACTACAGCTTGTATGGTGAGAGACTGGGCCCATTACAACAGTTTGACTACAGCTTGTATGGTGAGAGACTGGGCCCAATACAACAGTTTGACTACAGCTTGTATGGTGAGAGTCTGGGCCCATTACAACAGTTTGACTACAGCTTGTATGGTGAGTGACTGGGCCCATTACAACAGTTTGACTACAGCGTTGACATACAATCCCACATTCTCAGACGATAGCAGAATGTCCACGACAGCCAATCACAAACACTTGGCATCAGAGGAAGATGACCTCCGGAAGGTCACATGCTGTAGCTTCAGGATCCACTCATTTCGTTAGGATGACGATTGTTGACAACCCTCTCCACGTTGACCCTATTCGATCTAAATGGATCCACCATCATCATCATCATCCAGCTATTCCCTGATGTCTGTCTTTAGGGGTCTTTAAAGGTTGGCCTAGATCTTGGTTCTATATCTTAGTGATATCTACAATGTGGGATATGATATAATGTGGGATATGATATAATGTGGTATATGATATAATGTGGTATATGGATATAATGTGGTATATGATATAATGTGGTATATGATATCATGTGGGATATATATATGCCATTTAGCAGACGCTTTTATCCAAAGCGACTTACAGTCATGTGTGCATACATTCTACGTATGGGTGGTCCCGGGAATCGAACCCACTACCCTGGCGTTACAAGCGCCATGCTCTACCAACTGAGCTACAGAATGTGGGATATGATAGAATGTGGGATATGGATATAATGTTGTATATGATATAATGTGGGATATGATATAATGTGGGATATGATATAATGTGGGATATGATAGAATGTGGGATAATGTGGGATATGATATAATGTGGGATATGATATAATGTGGGATATGATATAATGTGGGATAATGTGGGATATGATATAATGTGGGATATGATATAATGTGGGATATGATATAATGTGGGATAATGTGGTATATGGATATAATGTGGTATATGATATAATGTGGTATATGATATCATGTGGGATATGATATAATGTGGGATATGATATAATGTGGGATAATGTGGGATATGATATAATGTGGGATATGATATAATGTGGGATAATGTGGGATATGATATAATGTGGGATATGATATAATGTGGGATATGATATAATGTGGGATATGGATATAATGTGGTATATGATATAATGTGGTATATGATATAATGTGGGATATGATATAATGTGGGATATGATATAATGTGGGATATGGATATAATGTGGTATATGATATAATGTGGTATATGATATCATGTGGGATATGATATAATGTGGGATATGATAGAATGTGGGATATGGATATAATGTTGTATATGATATAATGTGGTATATGATATAATGTGGGATATGATATAATGTGGGATATGATATAATGTGGTATATGATATAATGTGGGATATGATATAATGTGGGATATGATATAATGTGGGATATGATATAATGTGGGATATGATATAATGTGGGATATGATATAATGTGGGATATGATATAATGTGGGATATGATATAATGTGGGATAATGTGGGATATGATATAATGTGGGATATGATATAATGTGGGATAATGTGGGATATGATATAATGTGGGATATGATATAATGTGGGATAATGTGGGATATGATATAATGTGGGATATGATATAATGTGGGATATGATATAATGTGGGATAATGTGGGATATGATATAATGTGGGATATGATATAATGTGGGATATGATATAATGTGGGATATGATATAATGTGGGATATGATATAATGTGGGATATGATATAATGTGGGATATGATATAATGTGGGATATGATATAATGTGGGATATGATATAATGTGGTATATGATATAATGTGGGATATGATATAATGTGGGATATGATATAATGTGGGATAATGTGGGATATGATATAATGTGGGATATGATATAATGTGGGATATGATATAATGTGGGATATGATATAATGTGGGATATGGTTATGGAGATATGGGATAAATAATGTTTATTTTTACCTATCATTGTTGCATGTAGGAAATATCTATCTGGCAAAAGGAGAAACCATAGTTTAAATGATTTTGCTTTTTTGTTAAAACAATGACCCACCTGTCCATGTAAGGGGGCTGGTCCCTCTGACATTCACCCTCATGCAGTCATCTCTAACCAGCTGCTGGGTAAGAGGACTGTCATAGGAATGAAAAGCATAGTGTTAGATTCTGTTCTGAGATTGTATTTCAATATCAGACAGCAGTATGAAGGTTAATCTCTTCACAGGTCAGTCCTGATCCCCTCCATCCAAAATCAACAGCAGTCAGGGATGTACATTTTCTTTCTTAATCGGGAGCATTGAATAGTGCTCCCAACTTTGAAAAAGTTAGGAGCAAAAAAAGAGAAAAAGAGATTGATTTAAAATAATTAAGATCTACCATTTGGCCATGAATTATCTGAGTTTGTTTGGGTTGACAGCAATGGAGTAGGCAAGAGCACAAACAGATCTGGGGCAAGGCTACCGCTAGAGACAAGTGGTTTTCTGCATTTACAGGTGCAACCATAACTGTCCAAAGATGTTGTTCTCCAGTATGTGGTACTCATGCTGCATTCATAACCAAGTGGGAAGGTGGTATTTACCACATATGACTGGAAAAAATGCAACTGGTAGTTAAAGCTGCAATATGTAACTTTTTGGGCAACCAGACCAAATTCACATTGAAAAGTGTGTTATAGATCTGTCATTTTCATTGAATATGTTCTATGTACCCTATTTCTATGCTCCCATTCTTCATTTTTGTTGTTGTCTTTTACTTTCTGTTTTGTACATGTAACAGAATAACTTTACGTCCGTCCCCTCGCTCATACCCGGGCGCGAACCAGGGACCTTCTGCACACATCAACAACAGTCACCCACGAAGCATCGTTACCCATCGCTCCACAAAAGCCGCGGCCCTTGCAGAGCAAGGGGAACTACTACTTCAAGGTCTCAGAGCAAGTGACGTAACCGATTGAAACGCTATTTAGCGCACACCGCTAACTAAGCTAGCCGTTTCACATCCGTTACATACACACGCTTCAAACAGCTGAAAATACAATATTTAGGGTTATGGAAAATATATTTCACAGACGTTTAGATGGTACAATGATTCTCTACACTATACTTGCTTGTTTGTCACATAAACAAAAAATAAGCTAATTATTAGAATTTTAGCAACCAAGAAATGGCAGAGCGATTTCTGCCAAGTGCATCTTTAAATACTAGTGGTAAACTGATCTAGCATCTCTGAGCTCTGACTTCTCCCACATGCTCTGACGTCACCTACTAAGGATATTTCCTCAATAACAGCATTTTCGGCAGTTAAATGGAACAACAAAACATTATTTATAAATAGCAATCTATTAACGTGGTTTTTGAACACTACAATTTGTTTACAAGCATGATAGTTGTACTTTTAGTTTATGATTGACGCAGCTTGTTGGCCATTGGCAAATCGCCATTTCTCAGAGAGTTCAAAGCAGGTGAATGCATCCAACTAATATTTACGACTTCACAACTGGTAATTACCACCTCCCCACTTGGTTATGATTGCAGCATTAGAGACTGCGGTAGGCCTAACGATGCCTAATCAGCCCTGCCAGTGCTCATGGTTGTCATAGATGCAAAGAGACCACTGATGCAGCTACCTCGCTCTCCAACCAGGGTGCATGAAATGAGGGTCAAACATACGTGAAGAGGAAATTCAGCAACTTTCGGAGGACAATGGATGTTGAGAAAAGTGCTTATTCTTATTGCTAATGTAAAAACTTGTTTTGGCCCTTCTCTCTTTGTTTAGAGATAATGTGTGAATTTAGGTATGCTAACGTTACCTCTAACTCTCTCACTCTCCCTCCCCTCCCAGAGGACCTGAGCCCTGGGACCGTGCCTCAGGACTGCCTGGCCTGGTGACTCCTTTGCTGTCCCCAGTCCACCTGGTCGTGGTGCTGCTCCAGTTTCAACTGTTCTGCCTGCGACTATGGAACCCTGACCTGTTCACCGGACGGGCTACCTTATCCTGCTGTTTTCTACTTTCTCTCTCTACCGCACCTGCTAACTCTGAATGCTCTGAACCAACTGACAGGTTTCGGGGCTGTCACTGGGAAATACGGACTTTCAGCTCCCTCCGAAGATTGTCTATTGGGTTCAGGTCTGGAGACTGGCTAGGCCACTCCAGGACCTTTTTACGGAGCCACTCCTTAGTTTCCCTGGCTGTGTGTTTCAGGTCGTTGTCATGCTGGAAGACCCAGCCAAGACCCATCTTCAATGCTCTTACTGAGGCAAGGAGGTTGTTGGCCAAGATCTCGCGATACATGGCCACATCCATCCTCCCCTCAATACGGTGCAGTCGTCCTGTCCCCTTTGCAGAAAAGCATCCCCAAAGAATGATGTTTCCACCTCCATGCTTCACGGTTGGGATGGTGTTCTTGGGGTTGTACTCTTCCTTCTTCTTCCTCAAAACACGGCGATTGGAGTTTTACACCAAAAAGCTCTGTTTTTGACTCATCAGACCACATGACCTTCTCCCATTCCTCCTCTGGATCATCCAGATGGTCATTGGCAAACTTCATACGGGCCTGGACATGCGCTGGCTTGAGCAGGGGGACCTTGCGTGCGCTGCAGGATTTTAATCCATGACGGCGTAGTGTGTTACTAATGGTTTTCCTTAAAACTGTGTTCCCAGCTCTCTTCAGGTCATTGACCAGGTCCTGCCGTGTAGTTCTGGGCTGATCCCTCACCTTCCTCATGGTCATGGATGCCCCACGAGGTGAGATATTGCATGGAGCCCCAGACCGAGGGTGATTGACCATCATCTTGAACCTCTTCCATTTTCTAATAATTGCGCCAACTGTTGTTGCCTTCTCACCAAGCTGCTTGCCTGTAGCCCACCCCAGCCTTGTGCAGGTCTACAATTTTATCCCTGATGTTCTTACACAGCTCTCTGGTCATTGTGGAGAGGTTGGAGTCTGTTTGATTGAGTGTATGGACAGGTGTCTTTTATACAGGTAACGAGTTCAAACAGGTGCAGTTAATACAGGTAATGAGTGGAGAACAGGAGGGCATCTTAAAGAAAAAGTAACAGGTCTGTGAGAGCCGGAATTCTTACCGGTTGGTAGGTGATCAAATACTTATGTCATGCAATAAAATGCTAATTAATTACTTAAAAATCATACAATGTGATTTTCTGGATTTTTGTTTTAGATTCCGTCTCTCACAGTTGAAGTGTACCTATGATGAAATTACAGACCTCTACATGCTTTGTAAGTCAGAAAACCTGCAAAATCGGCAGTGTATCAAATACTTGTTTTCCCCACTGTATGTACGTTTGAACATCTTGGCCATGTACTCTTATAATCTCCACCCGGCACGGCCAGAAGAGGACTGGTCACCCCGCAGAGCCTGATTCCTCTCTAGGTTTCTTCCTAGGTTCCTGCCTTTCTAGGGAGTTTTTCCTAGCCACCATGCTTCTACATCTGCATTGCTTGCTGTTTGGGGTTTTAGGCTGGGTTTCTGGATAGCACTTTGTGACATCTGCTGATGTAAAAGGGGGCTTCATGAATACATTTGATTGATTGATTGATTGATTGATTGATATACATGAAGGAGGCCTGTAGATATTTCAAAATGGCCTCCCGTGATGTGATTACCAATCCCAATTGTGACTGGTCCCTGAACTCACCGGAGGCAATTTTGAAATATATATAAACTTCACCTTCATTTTCTTCTGTAAAAACCAAAGAGAGTAAACCTTGATGAAGGTTAGAGCTGAACCCCGTAGGTTTTATGGTTGACAACAAAGAAACTATTTTATTAACTTCCAGTGTTCTCCGAGAGTTGCTAAATTTTCTCTTTACTCTCATAGGTGAGATGAAATTACACACCGTATCACCACACAATGTGCGCCGCTTAAATAATGATACAATCGTACCGGACACGAAACAACTATATGATACTATTAAAGTTTTCTTGCTAGCAAATGGCAACAAAATATGATTTTATAATTCAATGTTTTATCATGACTATTTTTCTAGTCAGAGTTGGACAGATGTGTGCTAAACACTCTATTCCACCACTGGCAGCCTCATTCTAACTACACTTGTCAGAAAGAGATACTATGGCTATACTTCTGGCAGAAGCACAGAGTCTGGTCTCCTCACTTCCCTGCAGTGAGAGAGTTATAGAACTGCTGTCCTTATCTGTGCAATGTTTGAAATAAAAGACATATGTCCTGTTCAGGTTTTCCTTCCCGTTGGCCTCTTGTTCAAAATTCCTTTGGTAGTTCTTGATTGAGTTAGTCAAAGGATATAGATCCCTTATTTGATTGTAAAATAAAATGCCATTCACTGGGGACATGTCCTCTAACACACATTCTGAAGTTGCATTTTTGTGCCCCCCCCCCAGTTTTATCATTGGAATGTGTTACAAAACGAGGCAACGATGTGCTTTAGGACCATGTGGATGCCTCCGAGCGGTCTGGTAGGCTGTTTGGAATGTTTATCCTACTGGGAAAAAAATATATATATATTAAATTATATTATATATATTAAACGTTATACTAATAACGTTCATATGCAGTCACAGTTTAAGTGGCACCTTGAAAATGTCACTTCCTGTGCTTTGACTGCTCAAGTTGTGGAGGAAGATGGATAGAGTCTGGCTCTGAAATGAAGGCCCTAGAAACACAACGCCTAGATACACACCTCCAGGCTACATAGCTGAGCAGCGTGGTGAAATCTCTCTGAAAGACGAGTGGACCTGCCTGTCTACGTGTGGGGACAAGATCGAGGTCGAAATGAGGTACCCGGAGATTCAGAGTTTCAGACGTGCAAGCTATCTAACCTAACACAGGAGTAGACTAGTCATTTAAAAACTCATTGTACATGGTTCACCTCTCAGAAACGTCAGGCATGTTCTGGCAGCACTCTAAGATTACATGATGACCTTGACATTTTGCGTGAGTTTCTTTGGCTTACTGAACTAAATGACAGGCGAGGAAAATTGGCTGCGTTTTGCAATTCCTGACTTGTTAACAACCGTGACTGTGTTGACCCTCCTGAGAGGAGAGTGAGAGTCATTATGGCTGTCAGTTAGGTGTCTTGTTTCCTGCACTTCCCTTTGGGATAAGACAACTATTCCATTCTATTGTATTCTATTCCATTGTATTCAATTCCATTCTATCCTATTATATCTAATTCTATTCTATTGTCTTCAATCCTATTATATCCTATTAAATTATATCCAATTTTATTCTATTCCATTCCAATCCATTCTATTCTATTCCATTCCATTCTAGTCCGTTATATTATTTTCCATTATATTCTACTCCATTCTATTCTATTCTATTCTAGCAGCTCAAGCCAAGCCAAGGATGGGATTGCCCTCTACTGACAAAGAAACGCCATCACTGATCTATTGGTCAGCAGATCTGACCACACCACACCACACATAGAGTACTGTAGCTAGCAGTGCAAGGCTGAACTACGCAACCTGCATACAAAGTACATAATATACAATTAATAACATGGGCATATGATGTCCGCTGACATAACATGAACCATATTTAAATTTGCTTGAACCGTATCAATAAATGCCACTCTTGAAAAGCAATTCAACTGGCCATACAGAGCATTTGGAAAGTATTCAGACCTCTTGACTTTTTCCACATTTTGTTACGTTACAGCCTTATTCTAAAATGTATTAAATTGTTTTCACCCTCATCAATCTACACACAATACCCCATAATGGCAAAGTAAGACAGGTTTTAAGAAATGTTTGCTAATTTATAAAAAATAAAAATAAACGGAAACATTACATTTACATAAGTATCCTTTACTCAGTACTTTGTTGAAGCACCTTTGGAAGTGATTACAGTCTCAAGTCTTCTTGGGTATGACGCTACAAGCTTGACACACCTGTAGTTGGGGAGTTTCTCACACAGCTGCACGGCTATTTTCAGGTCTCTCCAGAGATGTTCGATCGGGTTCAGGCTCTTGCTGGGCCACTCAAGGACATTCTGAGACTTGTCCTGAAGCCACTCCTGCGTTGTCTTGGCTGTGTGCTTAGGGTTGTAGCCCCATTGTAAGGTGAACCTTTGCCCCCAGTCTGAGGTCCTGAGCACTCTGGAGCAGGTTTTCATCAAGGATCGCTTTGTACTTTGCTCCGTTCATCTTTCCCTCGATCCTGACTAGTCTTCCAGTCCATGCCGCTGAAAAACATCCCCACAGCATGATGCTGCCACCACCATGCTTCACCGTAAGGAATGTGCCAGGTTTCCTCCAGACGTGGCGCTTGGCTTTTAGCCAAAGAGTTGAATCTTGGTTTCATCAGACCAGAGAATCTAGTTTCTCATGTCTGAGAGTCCTTTAGATGATTTTTGGCAAACTCCAAGTGGGCTGTCATAAGTGGGCTGCCACTTTATCATAAAGGCCTGATTGGTGGAGTGCTGCAGAGATGGTTGTCCTTCTGGAAGGTTCTCCCATCTCCACATAGAAACTCTAGAACTCTGTCAGAGTGACCATCGGGTTCTTGGTCACCTCCCTGACCAAGGCCCTTCTCCCCCGATTGTTCAGTTCTGCTCTAGGCAGAGTCTTGGTGGTTCCAAGCTTCTTCCATTTAAGAATTATGGAGGCCACTGTGTTCCACTGTGTTCTTCAATGCTCCAGAAATGGTACCCTTCCCCAGATCTGACACAATCCTGTCTCGGAGCTCTACGGACAATTCCTTCCACCTCATGGCTTGTTTTTTTTCTCTGACATGCACTGTCAACTGTGGGACCTTATATAGACAGGTATGTGCCTTTCCAAATCATGTCCAATCAATTGAATTTACCACAGGACTCCAATCAAGTTGTAGAAACATCTCAATGATGATCAATGGAAACAGGATGCACCTGTTAGCAAAGGGTCTAAATACTTATGTAAATGAGGTATTTCTGTTTTGAATTGAATTTGTTAAAATTTCTCAAAACCTGCATTCACTTAGTTATTATGGGTTTCTTTTTTTAATTTAACCTTATTAAACTAGGCATGTCAGTTAAGAACAAATTCTTATTTTACAATGGAGGCCTGATGAATTTGCTTTATTTAATCAATTTTAGGTTAAGGTTGTAACATAGCAAAATGTTGAAAAAGTAAAAGGGTCTGAATACTTCCTGAAAGCACTGTATGTCTTCATTAGAGAATATTGGTTTCCACATGTAGGCTTTAACAGTGTGGGTGGGTTGATTTAGTGCTAGATGGACAGACTCACTACACACTGCACACTGCACACTGCACACTCACTGTCTGTCAGCTCAGCAGCTTGTCTTTTCTCTCTGGGTGGAATGCAGGGTTTAGGGGCATGTATTATATGCCATCATGTCTCAACATGGGGACATGTATAAGCCAACTAAATGCTGATAATACCGTTTTCCTGCAGCCTTTGATTAGGTTTAGTCAAATGAGTCTTGGTGTACAGAAAGCTTATTGAAGAACTTGCATATTGTGTAAATCATTGTTTGACTGTGCCCTAGGTTAGCTTACCTGATTTTGAAAAGTAAGTGGATATCATGAAGTCATAAAAGGCGCCAAATGTCAGTGTGTACAGTATGTATTTTAGATTGGACCTGTCAGTCACAGAGGTTTGGATGAAACTACCAAAACGTTAGGATACTTAGGACCCAGGGGAAAATCCCATGGATAAATTGAGGGTTTGTCCATAGCGCCCACGAACTAACGTTTTACTGTAGATTATACTGTCAATTCTGTTTCGGTACTCAAGGTTCCGTGCGCAGGCAGATAACTCACCTTGGAACTGTGCAAAGGCTGCGTAGCGTACCTGCCATTAATTCCAACGACACTGTTCTAGGACTGAGACGGAGATGCCCAAATGTGCGTGTACCTTTTAGCTTTTTGCTTACCAAACAAAAGGACTTGTGGAAATATTTTGCACAAATAAGCGGAAAAGCATGCCTTGTGTTGACAGGTGGTCGTTGGGTCTGCATACCTGCGTACTTCTGCTGGCTGTCACATGGACAGAAACTCAAAGGACAGGTAAATATGTCGGATACATTGTTGCAATTTCTTAGAAATGTACAGGCAAAATTGAAGCCTTTTGAGTCTTTAAATGCATGTGACTTAAATATATTTAATACTATTGCATCTCTAGTTGGTAATTACAACATAAAATAACAGCCTACTATGTTACATTTTGTGAATAAAAACATTTGACATCTGCGTTATAGGAGATTATAGATTTGATTTGAACCCCTACTGAACATTAGTTTATTACAGCTACTCTTGATGGCATACCCATTGTAGACCACATAAGGAAAATATTTTGGTTTCTATGACACCTATGCTGTGGACTGTTCTGGGCATAATCAGGTATAGTGATATTTGATCCGTCACTCAAGGGAGGAATGAAGTGTGGTGGTTGTGCTAATGGTAATGTATGTCTAGGCTTGTCCGGAACTATGAACAGCTAAAATCGCAAAGACAATCTTTCAACACCAACGCCAATAGCACATTCAATAGTTGCATTGGAATAGAAAGTACAATATTAGGTTCGTCTACTATACAATAGTCAGAGCTTGTGGTGCTATTTTAACCTGCTAGATATAATATTGACTTGTCGTTTATTAGTCTTTTCATCTTTGTAATGTTTTCACTGAAATCCTCAATCACCTATTATAATTTAAGGGGCTTTATTGGCATGGGAAACATATGTTGACAGTGCCAAAGAAAGTGAAATAGATAATAAACAAAAGTGAAATAAACAATAAAAAATGTACAGTAAACATTACACTCACAAAAGTTCCAAAAGAATAAAGACATTTCAAATCTCTCTCTCTCTCTCTCTCTCTCTCTCTCTCTCTCTTTCTCTCTTTCTCTTTCTCTATATCTCTCTCTCTCTTTCTCTCTCTCTCTCTCTCTCTCTCTCTCTCTCTCTCTCTCTCTCTCTCTCTCTCTCTCTCTCTCTCTCTCTCTCTCTCTCTTTCTCTCTCTTTCTCTCTGTCTCTCTCTATCTCTCAATTCTATTCAATTCAAGGGGCTTTATTGGCATGGGAAACATATGTTTACATGGAAATGGATAAACAAACGTGTTGTAATGATGTGCAAATTGTTAATTAAAGTACAAAAGGCTAAATAAATAAACATAGATATGGGTTGTATTTACAATGGTGTTTGTTCTTCACTGGTTGCCCTTTTCTTGTGGCAACAGGTAAAAATTCTTGCTGCTGTGATGGCACAATGTGGTATTTCACCCAATAGATAAAAAATATAATTATTTTTGGGTCTGTGTAATCTGAGGGAAATATGGTCATACATTTGGCAGGAGGTTAGGAAGTGCAGCTCAGTTTCCACCTCATTTTGTGGCCTGTGTGTACATAGCCTGTCTTCTCTTGAGAGCCAGGTCTGCATATGGCGACCTTTCTCAATAGCAAGGCTATGCATACTGCATCTGTACATAGTCAAAGCTTTCCTTCATTTTGGGTCAGTCACAGTGATCAGGTATTCTCTGTTTAGGGCCAAATAGCATTCTAGTTTTTTCTGTTTTTTTTGTTAATTCTTTCTTTCTTTTTGTTTTCTCATGATTTGGTTGGGTCTAATTGTGTTGTCGGTGTTTGTGAACAGAGCCCCAGGACCAGCTTGCTTAGGGGACTCTTCTCCAGGTTCATTTTTATTTGTATTCTTTATTTCACCTTTATTTAACCAGATAGGCTAGTTGAGAACAAGTTCTCATTTACAACTGCGTCCTGGCCAAGATAAAGCAAAGCAGTGTGACACAAACAACAACATAGAGTTACACATGGAATAAACAAACATACAGGCAATAACACATTAGAAAAAAGGAAAGTCTATATACAGTTTGTGCAAATGGCGTGATATCAGGCAGGATATACCAGGCAATAAATAGGCCATAGTAGCGAAGTAATTACAATTTAGCAGATTAACACTGGAGTGATAGATGAGCAGATGATGATGTGCAAGTAGAAATAATGGTGTGCAAAAGAGCAGAAAAATAATAAAAATAGAAATAAAAACAATATGGGGATGAGGTAGGTAGATTGGGTGGGCTATTTACAGATGGACTATGTACAGCTGCAGCGATCGGTTAGCTGCTCAGATAGCTGATGTTTAAAGTTAGTGAGGGAGATGTAAGTCTCCAGTTTCAGCAATTTTTGCAATTCGTTCCAGTCACTGGCAGCAGAGAACTGTAAGGAAAGGCGGCTCCGGGTGCTACGGGTGGGTGTTGTTATCGTGACCAGTGAGCTGAGGTAAGGCGGAGCTCTCCCTAGCATAGATTTATAGATGACCTGGCGAGTACAGTGGTTCTGGCGACAAATACGTAGCGAGGGCCAGCCTACTAGAGCATACAGGTCGCAGTGGTGGGTGGCACTATGATAGACTGCATCCAGTTTGCTGAGTAGAGTATTGGAAGCTATTTTGTAGATGACATCACCAAAGTTTAGGATCGTTAGGATTAGAGGTCGACCGATTAATCGGAATGGCCGATTAATTAGGGCCGATTTCAAAACAATCGGAAATCGGTAATTTTGAACGTCGATTTTGAGGATTTTTGTTGTTGTTTGTTTTTATACCTTTATTTAATCTTTATTTAACTAGGCCAGTCAGTTACGAACACATTCTTATTTTCAACAACGGCCTAGGAACGATGGGTTAACTGCCTTGTTCAGGAGCAGAACGACGGATTTTTTACTTGTCAGCTCAGGGATTCCATCTTGCAACCTTAATATATAATAATATATGCCATTTAGCAGACGCTTTTATCCAAAGCGACTTACAGTCATGTGTGCATACATTCTACGTATGGGTGGTCCCGGGAATCGAACCCACTACCCTGGCGTTACAAGCGCCATGCTCTACCAACTGAGCTACAGAACCACGGTTAACTAGTCCAATGCTCTAACCACCTGCCTCACGAGGAGCCCGCCTGTTACGCGAATGCAGTAAGACACCAAGGTAAGTTGCTAGCTAGCATTAAACTTATCTTATAAAAAACTATCAATCAATCATAATCACTAGTTATAACTACACATGGTTGATGATATTACTAGTTTATCTAGCGTGTCCTGTGTTGCATATAATCGATGCAGTGCACATTCGCGAAAAAGGACTGTCGTTGCTCCAATGTGTACCTAACCATAAACACCAATGCCTTTCTTAAAATCAATGCACAGAAGTATATATTTTTAAACCTGCATATTTAGCTTAAAGAAATCCAGGTTAGCAGGCAATATTAACCAGGTGAAATTGTGTCATTTCTCTTGCGTTCATTGCACACAGAGTCAGGGTATATGCAACAGGTTGGGCCGCCTGGCTCATTGCAAACTAATTTGCCAGAATTTTACGTAATTATGACATAACATTGAAGGTTGTGCATATTTAGACTGATGGACAGGAATATTTAGACGAGATGATATGGATGCCACCATTTCTGTGTGTTATATGTTATAAAAGTCTATGATTTGATAGAGCAGTCTGACGGTTCCGCTATTTCACTGAAAGCAAGTGCGTTTTGCCAGCAGCACTGCTGTTTATGTCTTGTAGGCTGGTGTAACGATGAGATGTGAAATGGCTAGCTAGTTAGCGGGTTGTGCGCTAATAGCGTTTCAAATGTCACTCGCTCTGAGACTTGGAGTAGTTGTTCCCCTTGCTCTGCATGGGTAATGCTGCTTCGAGGGTGGCTGTTGTCATTGTGTTCCTGGTTCAAGCCCAGGTAGGAGCGAGGAGAGGTACGGAAGCTATACTAATACTAAAGTGCCTGTAAGAACATCCAATAGTCAAAGGTATATGAAATACAAATGGTATAGAGAGAAATAGTCCTATAATTCCTATAATAACCACAACCCAAAACTTCTTACCTGGGAATATTGAAGACTCATGTTAAAAGGAACCACCAGCTTTCATATGTTCTCATGTTCTGAGCAAGGAACTTAAACGTTAGCTTTCTTACATGGCACATAATGCACTTTTACTTTCTTCTCCAACACTTTGTTTTTGCATTATTTAAACCAAATTGATGTTTCATTATTTATTTGAGGCTAAATTGATTTTATTGATGTATTATATTACGTTAAAATAAGTGTTCATTCAGTATTGATGTAATTGTCATTATTACAAACACATTTTAAGAATCGGCCGATTAATCAGCATCGGCTTTTTTGTCCCCCAATAATCGGTATCGGCGTTGAAAAATCATAATCGGTCAACCTCTAGTTAGGATAGTCAGTTTTACTAGGATAAGTTTGGCGGCGTGAGTGAAGGAGGCTTTGTTGCGAAATAGAAAGCCGATTCTAGAGTTGATTTTGGATTGGAGATATTTGATATGAGTCTGGAAGGAGAGTTTGCAGTCTAGCCAGACAGCTAGGTATTTGTAGTTGTCCGGGCGGGTGCGGGCAGGGAACGGTTGAAAAGCACGCATTTGGCTTCACTAGCGTTTAAGAGCAGTTGGAGGCCAGGTCGATGAAGACGGCTGCACAGTACTGCCTTTTATCGATGGCAGTTATGATATTGTTTAGTACCTTGAGCATGGCTGAGGTGTACCCATGACCAGCTCGAAAACCGGATTGCACAGCGGAGAAGGTTAAATCAAATCAAATCACATTTATTTGTCACATACACATGGTTAGCAGATGTTAATGCGAGTGTAGCGAAATGCTTGTGCTTCAAGTTCCGACAATGCAGTAACAACCAACAAGTAATCTAACTAACAATTCCAAAACTACTGTCTTATACACAGTGTAAGGGGATAAAGAATATGTACATAAGGATATATGAATGAGTGATGGTACAGGGCAGCATAGGCAAGATACAGTAGATGGTATCGAGTACAGTATATACATATGAGATGAGTATGTAAACAAAGTGGCATAGTTAAAGTGGCTAGTGATACATGTATTACACAAGGATGCAGTCGATGATATAGAGTACAGTATATACGTATGCATATGAGATGAATAATGTAGGGTAAGTAACATTATATAAGGTAGCATTTTTTAAAGTGGCTAGTGATATATTTACATCATTTCCCATCAATTCCCATTATTAAAGTGGCTGTAGTTGAGTCAGTGTCAATGTCAGTGTGTTGGCAGCAGCCACTCAATGTTAGTGGTGGCTGTTTAACAGTTTGATGGCCTTGAGATAGAAGCTGTTTTTCAGTCTCTCGGTCCCAGCTTTGATGCACCTGTACTGACCTCGCCTTCTGGATGATAGCGGGGTGAACAGGCAGTGGCTCGGGTGGTTGATGTCCTTGATGATCTTTATGGCCTTCCTGTAACATCGGGTGGTGTAGGTGTCCTGGAGGGCAGGTAGTTTGCCCCCGGTGATGCGTTGTGCAGACCTCACTACCCTCTGGAGAGCCTTACGGTTGAGAGTGGAGCAGTTGCCGTACCAGGCGGTGATACAGCCCGCCAGGATGCTCTCGATTGTGCATCTGTAGAAGTTTGTGAGTGCTTTTGGTGACAAGCCAAATTTCTTCAGCCTCCTGAGGTTGAAGAGGCGCTGCTGCGCCTTCTTCACGATGCTGTCTGTGTGAGTGGACCAATTCAGTTTGTCTGTGATGTGTATGCCGAGGAACTTAAAACTTGCTACCCTCTCCACTACTGTTCCATCGATGTGGATAGGGGGGTGTTCCCTCTGCTGTTTCCTGAAGTCCACAATCATCTCCTTAGTTTTGTTGACGTTGAGTGTGAGGTTATTTTCCTCACACTCCGAGGGCCCTCACCTCCTCCCTGTAGGCCGTCTCGTCGTTGTTGGTAATCAAGCCTACCACTGTTGTGTCGTCCGCAAACTTGATGATTGAGTTGGAGGCGTGCGTGGCCACACAGTCATGGGTGAACAGGGAGTACAGGAGAGGGCTCAGAACGCACCCTTGTGGGGCCCCCGTGTTGAGGATCAGCGGGGAGGAGATGTTGTTGCCTACCCTCACCACCTGGGGGCGGCCCGTCAGGAAGTCCAGTACCCAGTTGCACAGGGCGGGGTCGAGACCCAGGGTCTCGAGCTTGATGACGAGCTTGGAGGGTACTATGGTGTTGAATGCCGAGCTGTAGTCGATGAACAGCATTCTCACATTGGTATTCCTCTTGTCCAGATGGGTTAGGGCAGTGTGCAGTGTGGTTGAGATTGCATCGTCTGTGGACCTATTTGGGCGGTAAGCAAATTGGAGTGGGTCTAGGGTGTCAGGTAGGGTGGAGGTGATATGGTCCTTGACTAGTCTCTCAAAGCACTTCATGATGACGGAAGTGAGTGCTACGGGGCGGTAGTCGTTTAGCTCAGTTACCTTAGCTTTCTTGGGAACAGGAACAATGGTGGCCCTCTTGAAGCATGTGGGAACAGCAGACTGGTATAGGGATTGTTTGAACATGTCCATAAACACACCGGCCAGCTGGTCTGCGCATGCTCTGAGGGCGCGGCTGGGGATGCCGTCTGGGCCTGCAGCCTTGCGAGGGTTAACACGTTTAAATGTCTTACTCACCTTGGCTGCAGTGAAGGAGAGACCGCATGTTTTCGTTGCAGGCCGTGTCAGTGGCACTGTATTGTCCTCAAAGCGGGCAAAAAAGTTATTTAGTCTGCCTGGGAGCAAGACATCCTGGTCCGTGACTGGGCTGGATTTCTTCTTGTAGTCCATGATTGACTGTAGACCCTGCCACATACCTCTTGTGTCTGAGCCGTTGAATTGAGATTCTACTTTGTCTCTATACTGACGCTTAGCTTGTTTGATTGCCTTGCGGAGGGAATAGCTGCACTGTTTGTATTTGGTCATGTTACCAGACACCTTGCCCTGATTAAAAGCAGTGGTTCGCGCTTTCAGTTTCACGCGAATGCTGCCATCAATCCATGGTTTCTGGTTAGGGAATGTTTTAATAGTTGCTATGGGAACGACATCTTCAATGCACGTTCTAATGAACTCGCACACCGAATCAGCGTATTCGTCAATATTGTTATCTGACGCAATACGAAACATATCCCAGTCCACATGATGGAAGCAGTCTTGGAGTGTGGAGTCAGCTTGGTCGGACCAGCGTTGGACAGACCTCAGCGTGGGAGCCTCTTGTTTTAGTTTCTGTCTGTAGGCAGGGATCAACAAAATGGAGTCGTGGTCAGCTTTTCCGAAAGGGGGGCGGGGCAGGGCCTTATATGCGTTGCGGAAGTTAGAGTAACAATGATCCAAGGTTTTACCACCCCTGTTTGCGCAATCGATATGCTGATAAAATTTAGGGAGTCTTGTTTTCAGATTAGCCTTGTTAAAATACCCAGCTACAATGAATGCAGCCTCCGGATAAATGGTTTCCAGTTTGCAAAGAGTTAAATAAAGTTCGTTCAGAGCCATCGTTGTGTCTGCTTGGGGGGGGATATATACGGCTGTGATTATAATCGAAGAGAATTCTCTTGGTAGATAATGCGGTATACAGGTACGGTGGTATTCGAAATGGTCGGTGATCTGTTTATTAACTTGGCTTTTGAAGACTTTAGAAAGGCAGGGTAGGATGGATATAGGTCTATAACAGTTTGGTTCCCCTTTGAAGAGGGGGTTGACCGTGGCAGCTTTCCAATATTTAGGGATCTCGGACGATACGAAAGAGAGGGTGAACAGACTGGTAATAGGGGTTGCAACAATGGCGGCGGATAGTTTTAGAAAGAGAGGGTCCAGATTGTCTAGCCCAGCTGATTTGTACGGGTTCAGGTTTTGCAGCTCTTGGGTGAAGAAGAAGCTGGGGAGTCTCGGGCAAGTACAGTGCCTTGCGAAAGTATTCGGCCCCCTTGAACTTTCCACCATAATTTGCAAATAAATTCATTAAAAATCCTACAATGTGATTTTCTGGATTTCTTTTCCTCATTTTGTCTGTCATAGTTGAAGTGTACCTATGATGAAAATTACAGGCCTCTCTCATCTTTTTAAGCAGGAGAACTTGCACAATTGTTGGCTGACTAAATACTTTTTTGCCCCACTGTATGTCTCTCTGTTTGTATGTTTCTCTGTCTCTCTGTCTCTCTGTCTGTCTGTCTGTCTGTCTGTCTGTCTGTCTGTCTGTCTGTCTGTCTGTCTGTCTGTCTGTCTGTCTGTCTGTCTGTCTGTCTGTCTGTCTGTCTGTCTGTCTGTCTGTCTGTCTGTCTGTCTGTCTGTCTGTCTGTCTGTCTGTCTGTCTGTCTGTCTTCTTCTCTCTTTCTCTGTGTGTGTATGTGGTGTGTGCGTGTGCAGCATTGTTTGTGTGTGTCCCTCCAGGCTAGTGATTGATGGTGTGCTCAGACTTTCCCTTCTCCAGGGAGGGTTGAGGGTTGGCCAGGCTAGTCTTTCCAGGGAAACAGATGCCAGTTCATCTTGTGGCTCCTGACTTCATCTGTCTTCGTTTCCTTCTCTTGTTGACCATGCCAGGGTGGCAGGGAACACATTGTCCTTCAACCCCGCTCACTCACATAGAGGTCAACTCTGTTGGAACGCTGTGTTTTTTCTATGAGCTTACGGACAATCCATATCATCAGGGGTTTCAGAAATTCCATTATCATTCTTTTTAGCAATATTCCCACATTTCCACATAGAATAGATGTGGCATCTCTGTCCATGTCACAGTAGGTGTCTTGGAAATGATTGGTTGTATTGGAGCTGTGATCTCCTTCCTTACAGGATGTTTCTGAGTGGAAAGGCAGGGGGACGCTGATGTATTGTAGGGTAGCTTCTGTCTCATGCTGTAATTAAATGATAAACTCTGTTGTTTCATAGGGCTCCAGAATATCTGGATCCTTTCCTGGATCCACAGCTGTTCCAACAACCTGTATGAACACGAGGTCCCAAACTCAGTCATAATCATACCAGTGTAACACCGAAGCAGCATAATGTTTGGTGTACGTTGACTGATGGATGGTTGGGTCTTGTGGAACTATATTAATAACACATATATGATGAATGTCTAAGTAACATACACATTTTATTTATGCTAATGTAGTCAAATAGATTTCACATAACTGTTACACAAACTATCAATAACTGTATGATCATACTTCTGAGGTCTTTCTGCAGGCTAGTTCGGCTGGGCTCTTGGCCCAGACAGTGGCTTGGAATGTGACGTTGGATTTTTGAAAGACGTCCCTTCAACCTGAAAATTGCCCTGCTCATTATACTGTGCAGACCTATAAACTGTGATAAATAATCTACCCCTCTGGGGTTTGGCTGGAAAACATGTCTGCTTCAGATCTGAACTAGAGACAGGAAGGTAGTTCTAGTCTGTATACAGCTACTGTACTGCCATATAGTTCTAACTAGAGACAGGAAGGTAGTTCTAGTCTGTAGACAGCTACTGTACTGCCATATAGTTCTAACTAGAGACAGGAAGGTAGTTCTAGTCTGTAGACAGCTACTGTACTGCCATATAGTTCTAACTAGAGACAGGAAGGTAGTTCTAGTCTGTAGGTAGCTACTGTACTGCCATATAGTTCTAACTAGAGACAGGAAGGTAGTTCTAGTCTGTAGACAGCTACTGTACTGCCATATAGTTCTAACTAGAGACAGGAAGGTAGTTCTAGTCTGTAGACAGCTACTGTACTGCCATATAGTTCTAACTAGAGACAGGAAGGTAGTTCTAGTCTGTAGGTAGCTACTGTACTGCCATATAGTTCTAACTAGAGACAGGAAAGGAGTTCTAGTCTGTAGGTAGCTACTGTACTGCCATATAGTTCTAATTTGAGACAGGAAGGTAGTTCTAGTCTGTAGGTAGCTACTGTACTGCCATATAGTTCTAACTACAGACAGGAAGGTAGTTATAGTCTGTAGGTAGCTACTGTACTGCCATATAGTTAGTTCTAACTAGAGACAGGAAGGTAGATATAGTCTGTAACTAGCTACTGTACTGCCATATAGTTCTAACTAGAGACAGGAAGGTAGATATAGTCTGTAACTAGCTACTGTACTGCCATAGAGGTCTATCATGATCTCTGTGACACTTTGGTGAGTTGTGTCTTGGGTTGGGTGTGACTAGGGGCAAATGAAAGGGAGCTGACAAATCAACTAGCTTTACCTGTCACTGTCTGACTCATCAAAGGACTCTGGTGTTGGGCAGGGCTCAGGTTCAATAAGAGGGACAGGAGGACAGGACATTGGTGTTGGGCACAGCTCAGGTTCAATAAGAGGCATAGAAGGACAGGACATTTGTGTTGGGCAGGGCTCAGGTTCAAGAGTCATGGTGGACATGTTGTTAGGACAACATTGGTGGAAGAGTCATGGTGGACATGTTGTTAGGACAACATTGGTGGAAGGGTCATGGTGGACATGTTGTTAGGACAACATTGGTGGAAGAGTCATGGTGGACATGTTGTTAGGACAACATTGGTGGAAGAGTCATGGTGGACATGTTGTTAGGACAACATTGGTGGAAGAGTCATGGTGGACATGTTGTTAGGACAACATTGGTGGAAGAGTCATGGTGGACATGTTGTTAGGACAACATTGGTGGAAGGGTCATGGTGGACATGTTGTTAGGTCAACATTGGTGGAAGAGTCATGGTGGACATGTTGTTAGGACAACATTTGTGGAAGAGTCATGGTGGACATGTTGTTAGGACAACATTGGTGGAAGAGTCATGGTGGACATGTTGTTAGGACAACATTTGTGGAAGAGTCATGGTGGACATGTTGTTAGGACAACATTGGTGGAAGCGTCTTGGTAGACATGTTGTTAGGACAACATTGGTGGAAGAGTCATGGTGGACATGTTGTTAGGACAACATTGGTGGAAGAGTCATGGTGGACATGTTGTTAGGACAACATTGGTGGAAGAGTCATGGTGGACATGTTGTTAGGACAACATTTGGTGGAAGAGTCTTGGTAGACTTTGCTCTTAGTGGACAACATTGATGAAAAGACAAACAACAGAAAGGAGACATGTTGTTAGGACAACATTTGGGATAAAGGTCAACAGGTAAAATGGTGGACATGTTGGACAACATTTTACACATGTTGTTACCCATTTGTCCAGTGGACATGTTGTTAGGACAACATTGGTGGAAGAGTCATGGTGGACATGTTGTTAGGACCAGCGTCTCTGGACATGTTGTTAGGACAACATTCTGTCCTGTGGACAGGTTGTTAGGACAACATTGTCCTGTCATGGTGGACATGTTGTTAGGACAACATCTGCCCTGTCATGGTGGACATGTTGTTAGGACAACATTGGTGGAAGAGTCATGGTGGACATGTTGTTAGGACAACATTGGTGCCCTGGACAACATTGGTGGAAGGGTCAGTGGACATGTTGTTAGGTCAACATTGGTGGAAGACCATGTTGTTAGGACAACTGTCATGGTGGACATGTTGTTAGGACAACATTTGTGGAAGAGTCATCTGACAACATTGTCCATGGGGACATGTTGTTAGACAACATTAGTAGACACATCTGCCCTGTGGAAGTAGTAACACATCTGACCCTGTTAGGACAACATTGGTGGGGGAGTGGACATGTTGTTAGGACAACATTGTGGAACCTCTGTGGACCTGTTGTTAGGACAACATTGGTGGGAAGAGTAGGACACCTCTGTCCTGTCCAGGGACATGTTGTTGGGACATTTGTGGAAGAGTCATGGTGGACATGTTTTTAGGACAACATTGGTGGAAGAGTCATGGTGGACATGTTGTTAGGACATTTGTGGAAGAGTCATGGTGGACATGTTGTTAGGACAACATTGGTGGAAGAGTCATGGTGGACATGTTGTTAGGACAAAATTTATGGAAGCGTCTTGGTAGACTTTGCTCTTAGTGGTAATGATGAAAAGAAAACCAGAAAGGAGACTGTATTGCCATTTGGGATAAACAGGTAAAATCCTGGACTTTACACCTCTACCCTGTCCAGGGAAGTAGTAACACCTCTGTCCTGTCCAGGGAAGTAGTAACACCTCTGTCCTGTCCAGGGGAGTAGTAACACCTCTGTCCTGTCCAGGGAAGTAGTAACACCTCTGTCCTGTCCAGGGAAGTAGTAACACATCTGCCCTGTCCAGGGAAGTAGTAACACATCTGCCCTGTCCAGGGAAGTAGTAACACCTCTGTCCTGTCCAGGGAAGTAGTAACACATCTGCCCTGTCCAGGGAAGTAGTAACACATCTGCCCAGTCCAGGGAAGTAGTAACACATCTGCCCTGTCCAGGGAAGTATGCTGGTTCCTCTTAGTTCCTACGTGTTTCTGTAGACAGCTCTTAGCATGTTAATACCTGTGTTTTGTCCCACTCTTAACTATAATTACTACTTTACCCTTGTGTAGCCTAGTTGACCAAACACATCTAGACTTTCAAGTCACTCTAAGTGAGGTAGTCGAGGCTGCCCCTAACCACAGATATGGGATCTGATTACCCTACCACGAGTCTTAACATGAAGACATTTGGTTAATAACAAATATCTGACCCCGGACCAGCAGTTAGGGAAAACGTCAACGACAATCCCAGGATGCTTTGGAGAGCCACAGGAAGTGTAATAATAGTGTAATAGTGACATACATGGATGATCTAACAGGGAGAAGAGGATGTTTTCATACCCTCTTCCACCTTTCTTTGTGTTTATATCAGCTCGCCCATCTAAATTGGTCTTTGAGCAGAATAGGTCCTGTTTGATGGTACGGAATGCAATGTTTAGCCATCTGCAGAGTCAGACTGGGCAGGCTGCTTTGAGGTGGTGCTAGGGGTGATGGTGGGGACAGGGGAGACCACAGGCTGGGACTTGCATCACCTCCCCTGCTCCTCACGACATGGCCCTATTAACATACCTTTATTGTCACGGAAACCATTAAGAAAACATGTAATGATACACTGAGTGTACGAAACATTAGGAACACTTGGTCTTCCCATCACCTGACCAGGTGAATCCAGGTGAAAGCTATGATCCCTTATTGTTGTCACTTGTTAAGTCCACTTCAATCAGTGTAGATGAAGGGGAGGAGACAGGCTAAAGAAGGATGTTTAAGCCTTGAGACAATTGAGACATGGATTGTGCATGTGTGCCGTTTAAAGGGTTTATGGGCAAGACAACAGATTTAAGTGCCTCTGAACGGGGTATGGTAGTAGGTGCCAGGCACACCGGTTTGAGTGTGTCAAGAACTGCAACGCTTCTGTTTTTTTATGCTCAAAGGTTTTCTGTGTATTAAGAACGGTACACCACCCAAAGGGCATCCAGCCAACTTAACACAACTGTGGGAAGTGTTGGAGTCAACATGGGCCAGCACCCCAGTGGAACGCTTTCGACACCTTGTATAGTTCATGCTCCGTCGACACCTTGTATAGTTCATGCTCCTTCGACACCTTGTATAGTTCATGCTCCTTCGACACCTTGTATAGTTCATGCTCCTTCGACACCTTGTATAGTTCATGCTCCTTCGACACCTTGTATAGTCCATGCTCCGTCGACACCTTGTATAGTTCATGCTCCTTCGACACCTTGTATAGTTCATGCTCCTTCGACACCTTGTATAGTTCATGCTCCTTCGACACCTTGTATAGTCCATGCTCCGTCGACACCTTGTATAGTTCATGCTCCGTCGACACCTTGTATAGTTCATGCTCCTTCGACACCTTGTATAGTTCATGCTCCGTCGACACCTTGTATAGTCCATGCTCCGTCGACACCTTGTATAGTCCATGCTCCGTCGACACCTTGTATAGTTCATGCTCCTTCGACACCTTGTATAGTTCATGCTCCGTCGACACCTTGTATAGTTCATGCTCCGTCGACACCTTGTATAGTTCATGCTCCTTCGACACCTTGTATAGTTCATGCTCCGTCTACACCTTGTATAGACCATGCTCCGTCGACACCTTGTATAGTTCATGCTCCGTCGACACCTTGTATAGTTCATGCTCCGTCGACACCTTGTATAGTTCATGCTCCTTCGACACCTTGTATAGTTCATGCTCCTTCGACACCTTGTATAGTTCATGCTCCGTCGACACCTTGTATAGTTCATGCTCCGTCGACACCTTGTATAGTTCATGCTCCTTCGACACCTTGTATAGTTCATGCTCCGTCTACACCTTGTATAGACCATGCTCCGTCGACACCTTGTATAGTTCATGCTCCGTCGACACCTTGTATAGTTCATGCTCCGTCGACACCTTGTATAGTTCATGCTCCGTCGACACCTTGTATAGTTCATGCTCCTTCGACACCTTGTATAGTTCATGCTCCGTCGACACCTTGTATAGTTCATGCTCCGTCGACACCTTGTATAGTTCATGCTCCGTCGACACCTTGTATAGTTCATGCTCCGTCGACACCTTGTATAGTTCATGCTCCTTCGACACCTTGTATAGTTCATGCTCCGTCTACACCTTGTATAGACCATGCTCCGTCGACACCTTGTATAGTTCATGCTCCGTCGACACCTTGTATAGTTCATGCTCCGTCGACACCTTGTATAGACCATGCTCCGTCGACACCTTGTATAGTTCATGCTCCGTCGACACCTTGTATAGTTCATGCTCCGTCGACACCTTGTATAGTTCATGCTCCGTCGACACCTTGTATAGTTCATGCTCCTTCGACACCTTGTATACTTCATGCTCCGTCGACACCTTGTATAGTTCATGCTCCTTCGACACCTTGTATAGGTCATGCTCCATCGACACCTTGTATAGTTCATGCTCTGTCGACACCTTGTATAGTTCATGCTCCTTCGACACCTTGTATAGGTCATGCTCCATCGACACCTTGTATAGTTCATGCTCCGTCGACACCCTGTATAGTTCATGCTCCGTCGACACTTTGTATAGTTCATGCTCCTTCGACACCTTGTATAGTTCATGCTCCTTCGACACCTTGTATAGGTCATGCTCCATCGACACCTTGTATAGTTCATGCTCCGTCGACACCCTGTATAGTTCATGTGCTCCGTCGACACTTTGTATAGGTCATGCTCCATCGACACCTTGTATAGTTCATGCTCCGTCGACACCTTGTATAGTCCATGCTCCGTCGACACCTTGTATAGTCCATGCTCCGTCGACACCTTGTATAGTTCATGCTCCGTCGACACCTTGTATAGTTCATGCTCCTTCGACACCTTGTATAGGTCATTCTCCATCGACACCCTGTATAGTTCATGCTCCGTCGACACCTTGTATAGTTCATGCTCCGTCGACACCTTGTATAGTTCATGCTCCGTCGACACCTTGTATAGTTCATGCTCCTTCGACACCTTGTATAGTTCATGCTCCGTCGACACCTTGTATAGTTCATGCTCCGTCGACACCTTGTATAGTTCATGCTCCGTCGACACCTTGTATAGTTCATGCTCCTTCGACACCTTGTATAGGTCATGCTCCGTCGACACTTTGTATAGTTCATGCTCCTTCGACACCTTGTATAGTTCATGCTCCTTCGACACCTTGTATAGTCATGCTCCATCGACACTTTGTATAGTTCATGCTCCGTCGACACCCTGTATAGTTCATGCTCCGTCGACACTTTGTATAGTTCATGCTCCTTCGACACCTTGTATAGTTCATGCTCCTTCGACACCTTGTATAGTCCATGCTCCTTCGACACCTTGTATAGTCCATGCTCCTTCGACACCTTGTATAGTTCATGCTCCTTCGACACCTTGTATAGTCCATGCTCCGTCGACACCTTGTATAGGTCATTCTCCATCGACACTTTGTATAGTTCATGCTCCGTCGACACTTTGTATAGTTCATGCTCCTTCGACACCTTGTATAGGTCATGCTCCATCGACACCTTGTATAGTTCATGCTCCGTCGACACCTTGTATAGTTCATGCTCCGTCGACACCTTGTATAGTTCATGCTCCGTCGACACCTTGTATAGTTCATGCTCCTTCGACACCTTGTATAGGTCATTCTCCATCGACACCTTGTATAGTTCATGCTCCGTCGACACTTTGTATAGTTCATGCTCCTTCGACACCTTGTATAGTTCATGCTCCTTCGACACCTTGTATAGTTCATGCTCCGTCGACACCCTGTATAGTTCATGCTCCGTCGACACCTTGTATAGTTCATGCTCCTTCGACACCTTGTATAGTTCATGCTCCTTCGACAACTTGTATAGTTCATGAAATATATAAAAAAAAAATATTATATATATTATATATTATATTATATTATATATATTATATTTTTTAGTTCATGCTCCGTCAAATTGAGTCTGTTCTGAAGGCAGTAGGGGGTTTAATAATAAACATCAGGATTCACTTGTATGTATACTTCATTGAATGGTCAACAGACTATTTCATGGTTAATAGGTAGTTCACACAACACTGCACATATCTCGCTGTGCCAAGCAGCCTCTCAAAACATTGAAGGCATTTACCCTGAATTCTCGTCTTTGTTAGTCAGTCACTGTATCAGAGAAACCTCTATGTGTTGAGTGAGTGACTCACTGGTCATGGAAATCCGGTTTCTAAAGCGTTTGATCAACACGGACCAAGACAATTGTCTGAGCTGCCTGTATTCAGCATAGTGGGAAAGGATCTCAGATAAGACAGCAGTGTCTAACTTTTCCACTGGAGGATCTATTGTGTTGTGGGTACTCTACGTCTCATCAGGCCTGGTGGAATGGGGAATGGAAGAGGACGCTCTCATTCACTTCCCACATGGTGCCCAGATGGCATGGTGCCCAATTCAACTCCAACCTGAACAACTAACTGGATCCTAGCCGACTGTGGGGCCATTGTCCATTTAAGATACAAGTGCTCGATTCACACGGCTATTTGTCGCCATGAGCCTAAAGGGTAGAGGGTGGGGCTTAGATTTACTCCCTAGGGATTAATCATTGGAGTTGTGTTTTTTGGGGGTGAGAAACTGCAAATGAGTTTAAAACAATGTAATATTATTTATATGCAGTTTAAAAACAGATGGTATCAATGACTATGTATGAATGGACAAAGCCATTGATCACGTGACACCATTAATTCCTATGTGAAGACTCAATAGCGCATTAAAGCCAAATTAAGTCAGTTAAAATGGCTTCTCATAGAGGCATAACGTGCAGTTTGAGCTACTCTAGGAAGTGACGTTGCAGGCTAGCTCAGTGCTGCCCCTCTCATTGAGTAACTCAATGTGAAGGCCGCCTGGGGTACTGCAGGCTGCCATTAGCAACTAAACTATCCATATAACTTCTTCTGTGTGCGATTTTAAAATAATTGTTTTTATGACATACACCTGGTGCATTAGAAGCAATTATTATTAGGGTACTAGGGTGTAACTAGCCCCCCCACACCCTGAGAATAATGTCTAATTGCTAACACAAAACGCAACGTTTGGAGAGAAAAATTGGTATGTGGTATGGTCGTCTTCAAAACAAGTTTTTATTTACACAAAGATTGACCACAAAGATCGCCATTTTTCCATTCACTATAATTGGTTATCCTGTTTTCTGCTTACAATGTCTGCAGTACTGCAGTCGGCCTTGAACTTCCATGGCTTCAATGAGAGGGGGCAGTCATTCTCCCCTGGATGGTATATACAATGTATTGAACCAAGATCTTTTCTTAGATCGAAACTACAGGGTTGGTTTGGAACCATTGGCCCCTTGTTTGCTTGTAAGCTTCTCGTCATCCAGTCCAATCCACCTCAAACCATCACTGCTTAAACATCTGTGGTGAAACGCCCAGAGAGTCAACTGTGTCATGTTAGCTGTGTCAGAGTACAGTTATTCCAAAATGTGTCTGACCCCTGGTGACCAGCATCACAGTATGCCTGGCCCGCCTGTCACCTCTCTGTCTGTTTCTGTCATCTCATCGTTTCTCTCCCTGATCCTTAAGTCTTTACCCTGGTCCAAGATCTGTTTGTGCTGTCTTGCCAAATCCTACGGTCGTTTCTTTAACCTGGTCCCAGATCTGTTTGTGCTGTCTTGCCATTTGCCAACACCAATGGTCGTTGTTTGCAAGACAGAACCAGGCTAGAAGTCTGAGCCTGTTACTGGGAACTTAGTGTGAATTGATGTGTTGTGACACATGCTGCAAGGGAAAAGGCCCATCTCCGGAGGAATGTGATCGCAGTATTGAGCTGCAGCTCTATGGCCCGTGGGTCTTGGTCTTTCCACTTGACTTTGATTTCACATCCCCCTAGAGTCTCACACTAAAGACAGCAGTGTCTGCCAGATGAACAGTAGCCTATAGCAGGGTTTCCCATCTACAGCCCTCCAGTACCACCAACAGCACACATTTGTGTTGTAGCCCCAGACAAGCACCCCTGATTCAACTAGTCAACTAATCATCAGGCCCTCAATGAGATGAATCAGGTCTGCATGTCTGGGGGCTACAACAAAAATGTATGTTGTTGGGGGTACTGGAGGACTGGAGTTGGGAAACACTGGCCTATAGACAATGGAGGAGAGAGGTATTATGAAGTTTAACTCAATACGTATGTATAAAAGAGGCCTGAGATGCTTTGTTTTGGTCTCATATTTCATATTTCAGTAGGTGAACGGAAATATAAGAATCGCAGCGACCCTCAGAGAGAATAATAGTTTTATCTCCTATTAACGTGGCCTGCTGTACTTCCTGTTGTTGTCAGCTACAGGTGTGGCCCTGGTATTATAAAGTTACACCATTCAACATACTCTCGTCCTAGATACTGTACGTAGTCATTTCTAAAGCGCCACTTGCTCTTTGGCTGTGTGTGTTTACAAAATGCACTCCTAATTGTAGACAAGAAACAGTGTTTAATTCTTAAACTAACACCATTTCCCCAGTCTTTCCTTGAAACAACCTGATTGTAGACTAATTAAAAGAGTGGGAAATTACAGACAGCAGAAAGCTTTTAACGATGCAACCAACACCCAATATCCTTCTTCCCTGCTTAGGGAGTGAACGTTATTTAAATCTGACTTCTCTGAAATAGAAATGAATAGAAATGCCTTCTCTTCAGAAAAATATATTTTACCTAAAAACAAAAACAAGTGACCCCTCCCCTATACCCCAAATAATAATGAAAACATCAAGTGGATAGCAGAGAACATGCCTACCGTTTACCGTCACTTCTTGGACACACCAGAGCCTTAGATATGCATTAGATAAGCATTAGGCCTATAAGGCAAAGCAGGATTTTTTTTATAGGGCACAGGGCCAGAAGGTTATGGGTTCACAGACCACTATGGACAAGAGTTAGAGTAGAGGTGTAAAGATCTTCTTTATAGTAAAAGCATTGCATGAATCTATCATAGTATTTGCAGGTCTGAGAAAAAAAATGCCTTTTATAAACATTTCATGCAATTCTATGTAATTTTACATATTAGCAGAATTTAACAAAATACCACACACATTACTGAAATTACAGATTCGGAATGGACAGAGAGATAGACTTTTGTGTTCATCTTATCATATTTCTCCAATGCCAAATCAACGAAACTGTCCCTATCCCTGTAATTAAATCTGAGACATCATTAGGACTCTGAGCATGGTACTTTAAAAAGTTAGGCCTACCTTTCCACCTCAGACAGAGAAAAATGTAAGCTTTACCTGCTGGCTACTCTTCTTCCATAGCTTAACCCAGTGAGAGAAGGTCACAAGTGTTTCCCTAATAGCTGTCTGGGTTTAATTAAACATCTTCTATTGTACAGAAAGTGAACAGCTTAGTCAATTGAAAGTGACAGAATTAGATTACTTCTCAAGCAAAGTACATTTTTTGTCTCCCTGGCTATAGAAGGTTGTGAATGTCAAAGATACGAAACAATGATATCCCCATATGCATTGGAAACAATGATATTCCCCATATGCATTGGAAACAATGATATCCCCATATGCATCGGAAACAATGATATCCCCATATGCATCGGAAACAATGATATCCCCATATGCATTGGAAACAATGATATCCCCATATGCATTGGAAACAAGGATATCCCCATATGCATTGGAAACAATGATATCCCCATATGCATTGGAAACAATGATATCCCCATATGCATCGGAAACAATGATATCCCCATATGCATCATATGCATTGGAAACAATGATATCCCCATATGCATGCGGAAACAATGATATCCCCATATGCATTGGAAACAATGATATCCCCATTGGAAACAATGATATCCCCATATGCATTGGAAACAATGATATCCCCATATGCATCCCCATATGGAAACAATGATATCCCCATATGCATTGGAAACAATGATATCCCCATATGCATTGGAATATCCCCAATTGATATCCCCATTGGAAACAATGATATTCCCATATGCATTGGAAACAATGATATCCCCATATGCATTGGAAACAATGATATCCCCATATGCATTGGAAACAATGATATCCCCATATGCATTGGAAACAATGATATCCCCATATGCATCGGAAACAATGATATCCCCATTATGATATTCCCCATGCATTGGAAACAATGATATCCCCATATGCATATCATTGGAAACAATGATATCCCCATATGCATGCAATGATATCCCCATATGCATTGGAAACAATATTGATATCCCCATATGCATTGGAAACAATGATATCCCCCATTGGAAATATGATATCCCCATATGCATTGGAAACAATGATATCCCCATATGCAATGATATCCCCATATGCATTGGAAACAATGATATCCCCATATGCATTGGAAACAATGATATCCCCATATGCATTGGAAACAATGATATCCCCATATGCATTGGAAACAATGATATCCCCATATGCATTGGAAACAATGATATCCCCATATGCATTGGAAACAATGATATCCCCATATGCATTGGAAACAATGATATCCCCATATGCATTGGAAACAATGATATTCCCCATATGCATTGGAAACAATGATATCCCCATATGCATTGGAAACAATGATATCCCCATATGCATTGGAAACAATGATATCCCCATATGCATTGGAAACAATGATATCCCCATATGCATTGGAAACAATGATATCCCCATATGCATTGGAAACAATGATATTCCCATATGCAATGATATCCCCATATGCATTGGAAACAATGATATCCCCATATGCATTGGAAACAATGATATCCCCATATGCATTGGAAACAATGATATCCCCATATGCATCGGAAACAATGATATCCCCATATGCATCGGAAACAATGATATCCCCATATGCATTGGAAACAATGATATCCCCATATGCATTGGAAACAATGATATCCCCATATGCATTGGAAACAATGATATCCCCATATGCATCGGAAACAATGATATCCCCATATGCATCGGAAACAATGATATCCCCATATGCATTGGAAACAATGATATCCCCATATGCATCGGAAACAATGATATCCCCATATGCATCGGAGTCACGTCTTTCCCGGGTATTTTACAACTTGTCTCTAGCATGAAGTATCGCGGACAAAATCTCTGTTATAGATAACTTTACATAATCAGATCCGTACATTTTTTTTCAACATCTTAAGCTGACAAGGCCTGTGCTTTTTGTTGTGTTCTTCTGACCACTGTTCTAACAGTTATTGAAGTCATGATGCCACTACCATGTTTTTGAGCCAGGTCGTTTGTGCCAAAATCTATAGGCACAGTAGTCCCCCATTATCCTGAGCAGAATATCAAAGTGTTGGGACTACTCAACAATTTTTATGCATTGTGTCTGATATGCTTCTACTGACTTGGGGAAAGTCAATATATTTGTGAAACAATGATATCCCCATATGCATCGGAAACAATGATATCCCCATATGCATCGGAAACAATGATATCCCCGATGACAATGATAGTAGATAAGCTAAATATGGAATATCTATAGAAACAATGGTTGCATTTTTATCATACATGCTGTTGCCTGAAACCAAGGTCCCCAAGTACTCCAGTTAAAAGATACTTCACAACAAGCATCGTATTGTATTGCTTTCCTCTCCTCCCATCTCCTGTCTTCTCTAATGAATCCGGCATTGATACTTGAGAAAAAAGACAGTGTATTTCAGTTTTACACCCTCTCCTCTGAATATACCCTGCCTCGCTCCCTGAAAAAAATCCCATTTCGATATCCCACAGTGGGTTCATAAGCTAAATATGGAATATCTATAGCTCATACCCCTGAAACCAAGGTCCAAACACAACCACAGACGGTTGTGTCTCCTGTCTTCTCTAATGAATCCGGCATTGTGTTGGGGGAGGGCATTGTGTATCCCACAGGGGGCAGTGTCACACAGACGGTTGTGTTCAGAGGGGAGGGCATTGTGTTCGAGGGGGGCAGTGTCACACAGACGGTTGTGTTCAGAGGGGAGGGCATTGTGTTCGAGGGGGGCAGTGTCACACAGACGGTTTCTGTCACATTACTGCCAATATAATGCCTGAAGAAGGTCCTCTATTTTTCTCTTCATCACTTTAGCATGTCCATCAGGGCACTCTGCAAGTAGACCATGGCCCAGTTCCATTTCAGTCCCTACTGCCTAGCCCCCATCCCTTCAGTCTTCACATATCTGAAAGGACTGGACAGATATACCGTTGAACTGTACACCTTAGCCAAACACATTAAACAATTTAACATTTAACATTTCACAATTCCTGACAGTTAATCCTAGTACAAATTCCCTGTCTTAGGTCAGTTAGGATCACCACTTTATTTTAAGAATGTGAAATGTCAGAATAATAGTAGAGAGAATGATTTATTTAAGCTTTTATGCCTTTCATCATATTCCCAGTGGGTCAGAAATTTACATGCACTCAATTATTATTTGGTAGCATTGCCTTTAAATTGTTTAACTTGGGTCAAATGTCTCGGGTTCCACAAGCTTCCCACAATAAGTTACGTGAATTTTGGCCCATTTCTCCTGACAGAGCTGGTATAACTGAGTCAGGTTTGTAGGCCTCCTTGCTTGCACACACTTTTTCAGTTCTGCTCACAAATCTTCTCTAGGATTGAGGTCAGGGCTTTGTGATGGCCACTCCAATACCTTGACTGTGTTGTCCTTAAGCCATTTTGCCACAACTTTGGAAGTATGCTTGAGGTCATTGTCCATTTGGAAGACCCATTTGCGACCAAGCTTTAACTTCCTGACTGATGTCTTGAGATGTTGCTTCAATATATCCACATCATTTTCTTTCCTCATGATGCCATCTATTTTGTGATGTGCACCAGTCCCTCCTGCAGTAAAGCACCCCCACAACATGATGTTGCCACCCCCGTGCACCCCCTTTTTCCTCCAAACATAATGATGGTCACTTTGTCCCCATGTGAAGTTGGAAACTATTTTGGAGCAGTGGCTTCTTCCTTGCTGAGTGGCCTTTCAGGTTATGTCGATATAGGACTTGTTTTACTGTGGATATAGATAGTTTTGTACCTGTTTCCTCCAGCATCTTCACAAGGTCCTTTACTGTTGTTCTGGGATTGATTTGCACTTTTTGCACCAAAGTACGCTCATCTCTAGGAGACAGAATGCGTCTCCTTCCTGAGCGGTATGATGGCTGAGTGGTCCCATGGTGTTTATACTTGCCTACTATTGTTTGTACAGATGAACGTGGTACCTTCAGGCCTTTGGAAATTGCTCCCAAGGATGAACCAGACTTGTGGATGTCTACAATTTGTTTCTTAGGTCTTGGCTGATTTCTTTTGATTTTACCATGATGTCAAGAAAAGAGGCACTTCGTTTGAAGGTAGGCCTTGAATACATCCACAGGTACACCTCCAATTGACTCAAATTATGTCAATTAACCTATCAGAAGCTTCTAAAGCCATGATATAATTTTCTGGAATTTTCCAAGCTGTTTAAAGGCACAGTCAACTTAGTATATGTAAACTTCTAACCCACTGGAATTGTGGTACAGTGAATTATAAGTGAAATAATCTGTCTGTAAACAATTGTTGGAAAAATGACTTGTGTCATGCACAAAGTAGATGTCCTAACCGACTTGCCAAAACTATAGTTTGTTAACAAGAAATTTGTGGAGTGGTTAAAAAACAAGTTTTAATGACTCCAACCTAATTGTATGTAAACTTCGACTTCAACTGTAAGTGAGTATTAGTTGAACTCATGAGTGAAATAACACACACACTAGTCACAGCTAATGCAAAATGTGAACCTTCTTAATTAGCCTTTTTCCTCATCTCAGTGTAGTGTGTGTAGTCCACTCGACAGTAGATGGCAGCATTTCAAGCATTTTTGTTAATTTATTTGCACTCAGATTCCAATACCCCTCTCCATAATGATGGTGCCTCAATGCAATGGTTCCCTCTTCAATGCTCCCCTCTCCTGGTGGCTGTGTTTATTGTAAGCTCTTCACAGTAAATCAACTTCTCATAGCCGGAACCCACAAGTACATCAGTGGAGGCTACTGAGGGGAGGACAGCTCATAGTAATGGTTGAAATGGAGTGAATGGAATGGTATCAAACACATGTTTTGGATAACATTCCATTCACTTCACTCCAGCCATTATTATGAGCCGTCCTCCCCTCAGTAGCCTCCACTGATGTACATGGACAATTCATGGGCTACAAATCAATCAATTAATCTACTATTTATTGTCCCTTTGCCAATCTCATCTTGTGAGGTGCTGTCGTAAATGATACTGTGTTCTCTGTTAGAGTAAGGGTGAAATATAAATACAGAACAATATAGCGTGCTGAGCTGTCTGTGTGAGGCTCTGGATGGCTGGGGTGTGCTGAGCTGTCTGTGTGAGGCTCTGGATGGCTGAGGCGTGCTGAACTGTCTGTGTGGGGCTCTGGATGGCCTGGGAGTGCTGAGCTGTCTGTGTGAGGCTCTGGATGGCCTGGGTGTGCTGAGCTGTCTGTGAGAGGCTCTGGATGGCCTGGGAGTGCTGAACTGTCTGTGTGAGGCTCTGGATGGCCTGGGAGTGCTGAGCTGTCTGTGTGAGGCTCTGGATGGCTGGGGCGTGCTGAGCTGTCTGTGTGAGGCTCTGGATGGCCTGGGAGTGCTGAGCTGTCTGTGTGAGGCTCTGGATGGCTGGGGCGTGCTGAGCTGTCTGAGTGAGGCTCTGGATGGCTGGGGCGTGCTGTGCTGTCTGTGTGAGGCTCTGGATGGCTGGGGCGTGCTGAGCTGTCTGTGTGAGGCTCTGGATGGCTGGGGCGTGCTGAGCTGTCTGTGTGAGGCTCTGGATGGCCTGGGAGTGCTGAGCTGTTTGTGTGAGGCTCTGCATGGCCTGATCGTGCTGAGCTGTCTGTGAGAGGCTCTGGATGGCCTGGGAGTGCTGAGCTGTCTGTGTGAGGCTCTGGATGGCTGGGGCGTGCTGAGCTGTCTGTGAGAGGCTCTGGATGGCCTGGGAGTGCTGAGCTGTCTGTGTGAGGCTGTGGATGGCCTGGGAGTGCTGAGCTGTCTGTGAGAGGCTGTGGATGGCCTGGGAGTGCTGAGCTGTCTGTGTGAGGCTCTGGATGGCCTGGGAGTGCTGAGCTGTCTGTGTGAGGCTCTGGATGGCCTGGGAGTGCTGAGCTGTCTGTGTGAGGCTCTGGATGGCCTGGGAGTGCTGAGCTGTCTGTGAGAGGCTGTGGATGGCCTGGGAGTGCTGAGCTGTCTGTGAGAGGCTGTGGATGGCTGGGGTGTTAGAGAGTGTTGTGTTGGGTCCAATGGCGGACTGGCCAGAACTGGAGATGGTGGTCAGTTCAGAGTGAGACTCAGAGCAGGAACCTTCAGGTACAACTTAAAGGCACAAACCTAAACATGTAGGCTAAGATTTTAGATGAATATGTGCTTTATTTATGAGATTATCAGTAGGACTATAATCGGGGGCATACCTTGTACATTTGTATGTGCTATGATTGGTGTATTCCTAGTGAGTTTGAGGGTGCACCCATAGCCATAGCATACCTTGAAAACTCAGTGTTCAGATAGACTACTTGTTGGTCAGTCCCAAATGTTTGTATTTTGTAATGTGGATAACTTTCTTCCCAGATGAACATAGTGGCCAAATGTATAACTAGTTTGGTACCCGTTGCATCAACAAATAGGGTTAGCCTACAAAATTAGCAGTCTGGTGGTTTGCATGAACAGGGTGGCCTGGGATGGAGTCAAATTCCCGGCCAGAATGATTGTTTCAGTCCGCCCCTGGTTGGGTCCATACAGCTGTGGTGGGGCTGTTTAACAATGTGGGGTCCTGGCATGCTCTCACTGTAAATCCCCTTCCATAACCCTTAACTAATTATTTGGAAGATCTCTACAGTCCTCTAGTACTGTTTGCCAAGGACTAGAGGATGTGTGTGTGCCTGCGTGCTTGCGCATGTGCGTGAAGGAAAGGAGCTTTTAAACAGAGTTTTTTTTCTTTCAGCTCCATGACAAAATGTGTAGATTTGCAGGAAATGACTTTGAAAACAGCAAAATGTCCTCTCGCCTGCCAAGATGGAGGCCTCTAAAATGTTATTTCCCAGGCCCATTGCCACGCCCCTGGCCACGCCCACCACCTAAGTCCCTTTTTTATCCAGAAAAAAAAGTACATTGGCAATCCATGGTTTTCCCATGTTAAGGAAGGTAAATTAGTCTTAGATCTTTTTGTGATAAGCTGGTTACTCTTCATAATACTTCACTTGGATAGTTTGCCTCAATTGCACACAAATAGTTCAGATCTGTCACCAGCAGAAAATGTAACAGTGATAAGAACCCATATCCCAACCATTTTATGACAGTGAGTCCACCCATGTTGGGTTAATATAACACAACAGTGACAGTTCTTTAACCATGTAGACCTCCTAGCTAGGCAGTGTCAGTTCTTTAACCATGTAGACCCCTAGCTAGGCAGTGTCAGTTCTTTAACCATGTAGACCTCCAGCTAGGCAGTGACACTTCTTTAACCATGTAGACCTCCAGCTAGGCAGTGTCAGTTCTTTAACCATGTAGACTCCTAGCTAGGCAGTGTCAGTTCTTTAACCATGTAGACCTCCAGCTAGGCAGTGTCAGTTCTTTAACCATGTAGACCTCCTAGCTAGGCAGTGTCAGTTCTTTAACCATGTAGACCCCTAGCTAGGCAGTGTCAGTTCTTTAACCATGTAGACCCCCTAGCTAGGCAGTGTCAGTTCTTTAACCATGTAGACCCCTAGCTAGGCAGTGTCAGTTCTTTAACCATGTAGACCCCTAGCTAGGCAGTGTCAGTTCTTTAACCATGTAGACCTCCTAGCTAGGCAGTGACAGTTCTTTAACCATGTAGACCCCTAGCTAGGCAGTGTCAGTTCTTTAACCATGTAGACCTCCTAGCTAGGCAGTGTCAGTTCTTTAACCATGTACACCCCTAGCTAGGCAGTGTCAGTTCTTTAACCATGTAGACCCCTAGCTAGGCAGTGTCAGTTCTTTAACCATGTAGACCTCCTAGCTAGGCAGTGACAGTTCTTTAACCATGTAGACCCCTAGCTAGGCAGTGACAGTTCTTTAACCATGTAGACCCCTAGCTAGGCAGTGTCAGTTCTTTAACCATGTAGACCTCCTAGCTAGGCAGTGTCAGTTCTTTAACCATGTAGACCTCCAGCTAGGCAGTGTCAGTTCTTTAACCATGTAGACCTGTTAGCTAGGCAGTGTCAGTTCTTTAACCATTTAGACCCCCAGCTAGGCAGTGTCAGTTCTTTAACCATGTAGACCTCCTAGCTAGGCAGTGTCAGTTTTTTAACCATGTAGACCTCCTAGCTAAGGCAGTGTCAGTTCTTTAACCATGGAGACACCTAGCTAGGCAGTGTCAGTTCTTTAACCATGTAGACCTCCTAGCTAGGCAGTGTCAGTTCTTTAACCATGGAGACACCTAGCTAGGCAGTGTCAGTTCTTTAACCATGTAGACCTCCTAGCTAGGCAGTGTCAGTTTTTTAACCATGTAGACCCCTAGCTAGGCTGTGTCAGTTCTTTAACCATGTAGACCCCCTAGCTAGGTAGTGACACTTCTTTAACCATGTAGACCCCCTAGCTAGGCAGTGTCAGTTCTTTAACCATGTAGACCCCAAGCTAGGCAGTGACACTTCTTTAACCATGTAGACCCCTAGCTAGGCAGTGTCAGTTCTTTAACCATGTAGACCCCTAGCTAGGCAGTGTCAGTTCTTTAACCATGGAGACCCCTAGCTAGGCAGTGACACTTCTTTAACCATGTAGACCCCCTAGCTAGGCAGTGTCAGTTCTTTAACCATGTAGACCTCCTAGCTAGGCAGTGTCAGTTTTTTAACCATGTAGACCTCCTAGCTAAGGCAGTGTCAGTTCTTTAACCATGGAGACACCTAGCTAGGCAGTGTCAGTTCTTTAACCATGTAGACCTCCTAGCTAGGCAGTGTCAGTTCTTTAACCATGGAGACACCTAGCTAGGCAGTGTCAGTTCTTTAACCATGTAGACCTCCTAGCTAGGCAGTGTCAGTTTTTTAACCATGTAGACCCCTAGCTAGGCTGTGTCAGTTCTTTAACCATGTAGACCCCCTAGCTAGGTAGTGACACTTCTTTAACCATGTAGACCCCCTAGCTAGGCAGTGTCAGTTCTTTAACCATGTAGACCCCAAGCTAGGCAGTGACACTTCTTTAACCATGTAGACCCCTAGCTAGGCAGTGTCAGTTCTTTAACCATGTAGACCCCTAGCTAGGCAGTGTCAGTTCTTTAACCATGGAGACCCCTAGCTAGGCAGTGACACTTCTTTAACCATGTAGACCCCCTAGCTAGGCAGTGTCAGTTCTTTAACCATGTAGACCCCTAGCTAGGCAGTGTCAGTTCTTTAACCATGTAGACCCCTAGCTAGGCAGTGACACTTCTTTAACCATGTAGACCCCCTAGCTAGGCAGTGTCAGTTCTTTAACCATGTAGACCCCAAGCTAGGCAGTGACACTTCTTTAACCATGTAGACCCCTAGCTAGGCAGTGTCAGTTCTTTAACCATGTAGACCCCTAGCGAGGCAGTGTCAGTTCTTTAACCATGTAGACCCCAAGCTAGGCAGTGTCAGTTCTTTAACCATGTAGACCTCGTAGATAGGCAGTGACACTTCTTTAACCATGTAGACCTCCTAGCTAGGCAGTGACACTTCTTTAACCATGTAGACCTCGTAGATAGGCAGTGACACTTCTTTAACCATGTAGACCTCCTAGCTAGGCAGTGACACTTCCTTAACCATGTAGACCCCTAGCTAGCCAGTGTCAGTTCTTTAACCATGTAGACCCCAAGCTCGGCAGTGACAGTTCTTTAACCATGTAGACCCCAAGCTAGGCAGTGTCAGTTCTTTAGCCATGGAGACACCAAGCTAGGCAGTGACACTTCTTTAACCATGTAGACCCCTAGCTAGGCAGTGTCAGTTCTTTAACCATGTAGACCTCCTAGCTAGGCAGTGTCAGTTCTTTTACCATGTAGACCCCTAGCTAGGCAGTGTCAGTTCTTTAACCATGTAGACCCCTAGCTAGGCAGTGTCAGTTCTTTAACCATGTAGACCCCCTAGCTAGGCAGTGTCAGTTCTTTAACCATGTAGACCTCCTAGCTAGGCAGTGTCAGTTCCTTTACCATGTAGACCCCTAGCTAGGCAGTGTCAGTTCTTTAACCATGTAGACCCCTAGCTAGGCAGTGTCAGTTCTTTAACCATGTAGACCCCTAGCTAGGCAGTGTCAGTTCTTTTACCATGTAGACCCCTAGCTAGGCAGTGTCAGTTCTTTAACCATGTAGACCCCTAGCTAGGCAGTGACACTTCTTTAACCATGTAAGTCGCTCTGGATAAGAGCGTCTGCTAAATGACTTAAATGTAATGTAATGTAGACCGCCTAGCTATGCAGTGACACTTCTTTAACCATGTAGACCTCCTAGCTAGGCAGTCTCAGTTCTTTCTTCATGTAGACCTCCTAGCTTGGCAGTGTCAGGTCTTTAACCATGGAGACACCTAGCTAGGCAGTGTCAGTTCTTTAACCATGTAGACCTCCTAGCTAGGCAGTGTCAGTTCTTTAACCATGTAGACTCCCCAGCTAGGCAGTGACACTTCTTTCTCCATGTAGACGCCCTAGCTAGGCAGTGTCAGTTCTTTCTCCATGTAGACCCCTAGCTAGGCAGTGTCAGTTCTTTAACCATGTAGACCTCCTAGCTAGGCAGTGTCAGTTCTTTCTGCATGTAGACCTCCTAGCTTGGCAGTGTCAGTTCTTTAACCATTTAGACACATAGCTAGGCAGTGTCAGTTCTTTCCCCATGTAGACCTCCTAGCTAGGCAGTGACAGTTCTTTAACCATGTAGACCCCCTAGCTTGGCAGTGACAGTCCTTTAACCATGTAGACCCCAAGCTAGGCAGTGTCAGTTCTTTAACCATGGAGACACCTAGCTAGGCAGTGTCAGTTCTTTAACCATGTAGACCTCCTAGCTAGGCAGTGACAGTTCTTTAACCATGTAGACCCCTAGCTAGACAGTGTCAGCTCTTTAACCATGTAGACCCCCTAGCTAGGCAGTGTCAGTTCTTTCTCCATGTAGACCTCCTAGCTAGGCAGTGTCAGTTCTTTAGCCATGGAGACACCAAGCTAGGCAGTGCCACTTCTTTAACCATGTAGACCCCCTAGCTAGGCAGTGACACTTCTTTAACCATGTAGACCCCTAGCAAGGCAGTGTCAGTTCTTTAACCATGTAGACCCCCTAGCTAGGTAGTGACACTTCTTTAACCATGTAGACCCCTAGCTAGGCAGTGACACTTCTTTAACCATGTAGACACATAGCTAGGCAGTGTCAGTTCTTTAACCATGGAGACACCTAGCTAGGCAGTGTCAGTTCTTCAACCATGTAGACCTCCTAGCTTGGCAGTGTCAGTTCTTTCTCCATGTAGACCTCCTAGCTTGGCAGTGTCAGTTCTTTCTCCATGTAGACCTCCTAGCTTGGCAGTGTCAGTTATTTCTTCATGTAGACATCCTAGCTAGGTAGTGTCAGTTCTTTCTTCATGTAGACCTCCTAGCTTGGCAGTGTCAGTTCTTTAACCATGTACACCCCTAGCTAGGCAGTGACACTTCTTTAACCATGTAGACTCCCTGGCTTGGCAGTGTCAGTTCTTTCTCCATGTAGACCTCCTAGCTAGGCAGTGTCAGTTCTTTAGCCATGGAGACACCAAGCTAGGCAGGGACACTTCTTTAACCATGTAGACCCCTAGCTAGGCAGTGTCAGTTCTTTAACCATGTAGACCTCCTAGCTAGACAGTGACACTTCTTTAACCATGTAGACCCCTAGCTAGGCAGTGTCAGTTCTTTAACCATGTAGACCTCCTAGCTAGGCAATGTCAGTTCTTTAACCATGTACACCCCTAGCTAGGCAGTGTCAGTTCTTTAACCATGTAGACCCCCTAGCTAGGTAGTGACACTTCTTTAACCATGTAGACCCCTAGCTAGGCAGTGTCAGTTCTTTAACCATGTAGACCTCCTAGCTAGACAGTGACACTTCTTTAACCATGTAGACCCCTAGCTAGGCAGTGTCAGTTCTTTAACCATGTAGACCCCTAGCTAGGCAGTGTCAGTTCTTTAACCATGTAGACCTCCTAGCTAGGCGGTGACACTTCTTTAACCATGTAGACCCCCTAGCTAGGCAGTGACACTTCTTTAACCATGTAGACACATAGCTAGGCAGTGTCAGTTCTTTAACCATGGAGACACCTAGCTAGGCAGTGTCAGTTCTTTAACCACGTAGACCCCTAGCTAGACAGTGTCAGCTCTTTAACCATGTAGACCCCCTAGCTAGGCAGTGTCAGTTCTTTCTCCATGTAGACGTCCTAGCTAGGCGGTGTCAGTTCTTTCTCCATGTAGACCTCCTAGCTAGGCAGTGTCAGTTCTTTAGCCATGGAGACACCAAGCTAGGCAGTGCCACTTCTTTAACCATGTAGACCCCCTAGCTAGGCAGTGACACTTCTTTAACCATGTAGACCCCTAGCAAGGCAGTGTCAGTTCTTTAACCATGTAGACCCCTAGCTAGGTAGTGACACTTCTTTAACCATGTAGACCCCTAGCTAGGCAGTGACACTTCTTTAACCATGTAGACACATAGCTAGGCAGTGTCAGTTCTTTAACCATGGAGACACCTAGCTAGGCAGTGTCAGTTCTTCAACCATGTAGACCTCCTAGCTTGGCAGTGTCAGTTCTTTCTCCATGTAGACCTCCTAGCTTGGCAGTGTCAGTTCTTTCTCCATGTAGACCTCCTAGCTTGGCAGTGTCAGTTATTTCTTCATGTAGACATCCTAGCTAGGTAGTGTCAGTTCTTTCTTCATGTAGACCTCCTAGCTTGGCAGTGTCAGGTCTTTAACCATGGAGACACCTAGCTAGGCAGTGTCAGTTCTTTAACCATGTAGACCTCCTAGCTTGGCAGTGTCAGTTCTTTCTCCATGTAGACCTCCTAGCTAGGCAGTGTCAGTTCTTTAGCCATGGAGACACCAAGCTAGGCAGGGACACTTCTTTAACCATGTAGACCCCTAGCTAGGCAGTGTCAGTTCTTTAACCATGTAGACCTCCTAGCTAGACAGTGACACTTCTTTAACCATGTAGACCCCTAGCTAGGCAGTGTCAGTTCTTTAACCATGTAGACCTCCTAGCTAGGCAATGTCAGTTCTTTAACCATGTACACCCCTAGCTAGGCAGTGTCAGTTCTTTAACCATGTAGACCCCCTAGCTAGGTAGTGACACTTCTTTAACCATGTAGACCCCTAGCTAGGCAGTGTCAGTTCTTTAACCATGTAGACCTCCTAGCTAGACAGTGACACTTCTTTAACCATGTAGACCCCTAGCTAGGCAGTGTCAGTTCTTTAACCATGTAGACCCCTAGCTAGGCAGTGTCAGTTCTTTAACCATGTAGACCTCCTAGCTAGGCGGTGACACTTCTTTAACCATGTAGACCCCCTAGCTAGGCAGTGACACTTCTTTAACCATGTAGACACATAGCTAGGCAGTGTCAGTTCTTTAACCATGGAGACACCTAGCTAGGCAGTGTCAGTTCTTTAACCACGTAGACCCCTAGCTAGACAGTGTCAGCTCTTTAACCATGTAGACCCCCTAGCTAGGCAGTGTCAGTTCTTTCTCCATGTAGACGTCCTAGCTAGGCGGTGTCAGTTCTTTAGCCATGGAGACACATAGCTAGGCAGTGTCAGTTCTTTAACCATGGAGACACCAAGCTAGGCAGTGCCACTTCTTTAACCATGTAGACCCCCTAGCTAGGCAGTGACACTTCTTTAACCATGTAGACCCCTAGCAAGGCAGTGTCAGTTCTTTAACCATGTAGACCCCCTAGCTAGGTAGTGACACTTCTTTAACCATGTAGACCCCTAGCTAGGCAGTGACACTTCTTTAACCATGTAGACACATAGCTAGGCAGTGTCAGTTCTTTAACCATGGAGACACCTAGCTAGGCAGTGTCAGTTCTTCAACCATGTAGACCTCCTAGCTTGGCAGTGTCAGTTCTTTCTCCATGTAGACCTCCTAGCTTGGCAGTGTCAGTTCTTTCTCCATGTAGACCTCCTAGCTTGGCAGTGTCAGTTATTTCTTCATGTAGACATCCTAGCTAGGTAGTGTCAGTTCTTTCTTCATGTAGACCTCCTAGCTTGGCAGTGTCAGGTCTTTAACCATGGAGACACCTAGCTAGGCAGTGTCAGTTCTTTAACCATGTAGACCTCCTAGCTTGGCAGTGTCAGTTCTTTCTCCATGTAGACCTCCTAGCTAGGCAGTGTCAGTTCTTTAGCCATGGAGACACCAAGCTAGGCAGGGACACTTCTTTAACCATGTAGACCCCTAGCTAGGCAGTGTCAGTTCTTTAACCATGTAGACCTCCTAGCTAGACAGTGACACTTCTTTAACCATGTAGACCCCTAGCTAGGCAGTGTCAGTTCTTTAACCATGTAGACCTCCTAGCTAGGCAATGTCAGTTCTTTAACCATGTACACCCCTAGCTAGGCAGTGTCAGTTCTTTAACCATGTAGACCCCTAGCTAGGTAGTGACACTTCTTTAACCATGTAGACACCTAGCTAGGCAGTGTCAGTTCTTTAACCATGTAGACCTCCTAGCTAGACAGTGACACTTCTTTAACCATGTAGACCCCTAGCTAGGCAGTGTCAGTTCTTTAACCATGTAGACCCCTAGCTAGGCAGTGTCAGTTCTTTAACCATGTAGACCTCCTAGCTAGGCGGTGACACTTCTTTAACCATGTAGACCCCCTAGCTAGGCAGTGACACTTCTTTAACCATGTAGACACATAGCTAGGCAGTGTCAGTTCTTTAACCATGGAGACACCTAGCTAGGCAGTGTCAGTTCTTTAACCACGTAGACCCCTAGCTAGACAGTGTCAGCTCTTTAACCATGTAGACCCCCTAGCTAGGCAGTGTCAGTTCTTTCTCCATGTAGACATCCTAGCTAGGCGGTGTCAGTTCTTTAGCCATGGAGACACATAGCTAGGCAGTGTCAGTTCTTTAACCATGGAGACACCTAGCTAGGCAGTGTCAGTTCTTTAACCATGTAGACCTCCTAGCTGGGCAGTGTCAGTTCTTTCTCCATGTAGACCTCCTTGCTAGGCAGTGTCAGTTCTTTCTTCATGTAGACCTCCTAGCTTGGCAGTGTCAGTTCTTTAACCATTTAGACACATAGCTAGGCAGTGTCAGTTCTTTCTCCATGTAGACCCCGAGCTAGGCAGTGTCAGTTCTTTAACCATGGAGACACCTAGCTAGGCAGTGTCAGTTCTTTAACCATGTAGACCCCCTAACTAGGCAGTGACACTTCTTTAACCATGTAGACCCCTAGCTAGGCAGTGTCAGTTCTTTAACCATGTAGACCCCCTAGCTAGGCAGTGTCAGTTCTTTAACCATGTAGACCCCCTAACTAGGCAGTGACACTTCTTTAACCATGTAGACCCCTAGCTAGGCAGTGACACTTCTTTAACCATGTAGACCCCCTAGCTAGGCAGTGACACTTCTTTAACCATGTAGACACATAACTAGGCAGTGTCAGTTCTTTAACCATGTAGACCTCCTAGCTAGGCAGTGACACTTCTTTAACAATGTAGACCCCAAGCTAGGCAGTGTCAGTTCTTTAACCATGTAGACCTCCTAGCTTGGCAGTGACACTTCTTTAACCATGTAGACCTCCTAGCTAGGCAGTGGCACTTCTTTAACCATGAAGACCCCTAGCTAGGCAGTGACACTTCTTTAACCATGTAGACACATAGCTAGGCAGTGTCAGTTCTTTAACCATGTAGACCTCCTAGCTAGGCAGTGACACTTCTTTAACAATGTAGACCTCAAGCTAGGCAGTGTCAGTTCTTTAACCATGTAGACCTCCTAGCTCGGCAGTGACACTTCTTTAACCATGTAGACCCCTAGCTAGGCAGTGCCAGTTCTTTAACCATGTAGACCCCTAGCTAGGCAGTGCCAGTTCTTTAACCATGTAGATCCCTAGCTAGGTAGTGTCAGTTCTTTCTTCATGTAGACCTCCTAGCTTGGCAGTGTCAGTTCTTTAACCATGTACACCCCTAGCTAGGCAGTGACACTTCTTTAACCATGTAGACTCCCTGGCTAGGCAGTGACACTTCTTTAACCATGTAGACTCCCTAGCTAGGCAGTGTCAGTTCTTTAACCATGTAGACCCCCTAGCTAGGCAGTGCCAGTTCTTTAACCATGTAGACCCCTAGCTTGGCAGTGTCAGTTCTTTAACCATGTAGACCCCAAGCTAGGCAGTGACACTTCTTTAACCATGTAGACTCCCTGGCTAGGCAGTGACACTTCTTTAACCATGTAGACCCCTAGCTAGGCAGTGCCAGTTCTTTAACCATGTAGAATCCCTAGCTAGGCAGTGTCAGTTCTTTAACCATGTAGACCCCCTAGCTAGGCAGTGCCAGTTCTTTAACCATGTAGACCCCTAGCTTGGCAGTGTCAGTTCTTTAACCATGTAGACCCCAAGCTAGGCAGTGACACTTCTTTAACCATGTAGACCCCCTAGCTAGGCAGTGCCAGTCTTTCTGTCTGATGAGGATGACCATCAGTCTCTCCATCCTGGTCTCAGTGCTCCCAGCTGTCCCTGTTACCAACCCACAGTGTCTTTGAGACAGGACCACCTGGTTGGCCCTGTGGTTATGGATCATGTTTCTCTCCCTTTGTTGTGTTTTGGCCAGTTTCACTATTCACACAGTACAAACACTCACATAGTCCTGACTGGACCATTTCCCTCCATCTACGCATTTGCATTCACACGTGACTATAGGAATACTCTTATGCATTCACACATTTCACTATAAGAATACTGTGTGTGTGTGTGTGTGTGTGTGTGTGTGTGTGTGTGTGTGTGTGTGTGTGTGTGTGTGTGTGTGTGTGTGTGTGTGTGTGTGTGTGTGTGTGTGTGTGTGTGTGTGTGTGTGTGTGAGAGTGAGAGTGAGTGAGAGACTTACATATGCATGTGTGCCTAACCTGTCAAACGGTGTAGTGGTCTACCAGCTGCTTCTATGCATCACCTCTCACTACTCTTAGTCGCTGAACCATGATCCTCCAGTTTGTTTATTTACCCTTCTGATACCCCAGTCCAGGTCAGCATGCTTGGTTGACTAACGTAGATGAAATGGGTTTGAACCATCAGGTCAGAGAATAGCACAGACAGGGAGGGAACTGAAGGGAGGGTATGGAGAATGTCTGTGGGAGGTTGTGGAATGCTAATAAAGTCATATTGATACATTGACTATAGATCTTCATTAGGAGCACGTGTCTCTCTGCTCTCTATGTAAAGGGTGGGGTTTTAATCTACTGTAGACTGGGTATAGAGTACTTGCAGGTACCAATGAACAAGCAGCAAAGCACAACCAAACAAGAATAGTTTCTGTTGTCCAGTGCTACACTCTTAGAAAAAAAAAGGTTCCAAAAGGGTTCTTTGGCTGTCCTCATAGGAAAAACCTTTTTGGTTCTAAGGAAAAACCTTTTTAGTTCCACTTAGAACCCTTTTGTGTTCCATGTAGAACCCTCTGTGGAAAGGGTCCTACATGGAACCCAAAAGGGTTCTGCCTGGAACTAAAAAGGGTTATTCCAAGGGCTCTCCTTATGGGGACAGCTGAATAACCCTTTTAAGTTCTAGAGAGCAAAAACAATTCTAAGAGTGCAGCAATGTTCTTATGTAGTTTACCCTTCTATCTGTGCTCTAGATACATAATAAAGCTGAATGTCATGGAAGATGTTTGGACTGTTTTTTAAATAGTTTTTATTTCACCTTCATTTAACCAGGCAGGCTAGTTGAGAACAGGTTCTCATTTACAATTGCGACCTTGCCAAGGTGAAGCAAAGCAGTTCGACACATAGAACAACACAGAGTTACACATGGAATAAACAAACATACAGTCGATAATACAGTAGGAAAAAAGTGTGTATGTATATACAGTGTGTGCAAATGAGGTAAGATAAGGGAGGTAAGGCAATAAAATAGGCCATAGTGACGAGGTAATTATGATATAGTAATTCAACACGGGAGTGATAGATGTGCAGAAGATGAATCTGTAAGTAGAGATACTGGGGTGCAAAGGAGCAAAATAAATAAATAAATACAATATGGGAATGGGTTAGTTGGATGAGGAGTGTTAAGCATGTCCCAGTTTAGGTCACAAGCAGCACAAGCTCTGAAGATAGATGGGGGGGCAATCAATTCACATATGGTGTCCAGGGCACAGCTGGGGACAGAGGGTGGTCTATAGCAAGTGGCAACGGTGAGAGACTTGTTTCTGGAAAGGTGGATTTTTAGAAGTAGAAGCTCAAATTTTTTGGGCACAGCCCTGGATAGTATGACAGAACTCTGCAGGCTATCTCTTCAGTAGATTGTCACTCCGCCCCCTTTGGCAGTTCTATCTTGTCCAAAAATGTTATAGTTAGGGATGGAAATTTCAGGGGTTTTGGTGGTCTTCCTAAGGCAGGATGATTCAGACACGACTAGGACATCCGGGTTGGCAGAGTGTGCTAAGGCAGTGAATACAACAGACTTGGGGCGGCAGAGTAGCCTAGTAGTTAGAGCGTTGGTCTCGTAACCGAAAGGTTGCAAGTTCATATCCCTGAGCTGACAAAGTACAAATCTGTTGTTCTGCCCCTGAACAGGCAGTTAACCCACTGTTCCTAGGCCATCATTGAAAATAATAATTTCTTCTTTAACTGACTTGCCTAGTAAAATTAAAATCAACGGTTACAGAAGTCAACAAATGAGAGCACCTGGGGAATGGGAGTGGACCTAGGGGCTGCAGGTCCTGGATTAACCTATTCATCACCAGAGGAGGAGTAGGATAAAGGTATGGCTAAAGGCTACTTGTCTAGTACGTTCGGAATAGAGAGTAAAAGGAGCAGGTTTCTGGGCGTGATAGAATAGATTCAAGGCATAATGTACAGACAAAGGTATGGTAGGATCTGAATACAGTGGAGGTAAGCATAGGCATAGAGTGACGATGAGAGAGATATTGTCTCTAGAAACATTGTCTTTTAAACCAGGTGATGTCACCGCATGTGTGGGAGGTGGAACTGAAGGGTTAGCTAAGGCATATTGAGCAGAGCTAGAGGCTCTACAGTGAAATAAGACAATAATCACTAACCAGAACAGCAATGGACAAGGCATATTAAAATTAGGTGAAAGGCATGCATAGCCTAGTGGTCATAGGGGTCCAGTGAGTAGTTAAGCTGTCTGGAGACACGGAGATTCAGACAGCTAGCGGGCCGGGGACAGCAAGCTAACAGAAGGGCCTTAGAGGTGCTTCGCTACGGACGAAGTCTGTTGTAGCCTCCTCATGCGGTTCCATCGGCAGACCAGCCGTGATGGATTAGTAGGGTTCCATGATGGATTAGTAGGGTTCCGTTATGGATTAGTAGGGTTCCGTGATGGATTAGTAGGGTTCCGTGATGGATTAGCAGGGTTCCGTGTAGTAAAGGTGCCCAGTCCAATTGGCAAAATAAGGGTTGTTGTGAGCAGGTTGTTGGGTAGCATCCAGTCATTTTAGCTGCTGTGACTTCATAAGGATGGTATTCACTCCTCCGTTCCATGGGTGATTTACCCTGAGAGGAGAGGGTTACCTGGGCACCATGTCAACTCACAGAGGGAGGGAGAGAGCGAAGGGAGGGAGGGAGGGAGGTTGGGAGAGGAGGGAGGGAGGGAGAGGAGGGAGGGAGGGAGGTATGGAGAGGAGGCGGAGGGAGGGTGGAGAGAGAGCGACAACTTTGTTGTCCATCTTAGCTATGAATTAAGCTGGATTTTGTAAACGTTATTTTACAATTTGAATGTGGTTTACTGGTGAGTGGAATAGAACAGAACAATTGTATTATGCCAATCAGATTGATAAACTTCTCTGGGCTTGCTTTTGAGCCAATACATCAACTTATTTTTGACTCCATTGGAAATAAACAGTGTGAAAACCCAAGACTGGTGGAGAGAGGCCCATGCCACACTGGCAAGCCAGAAGAACATCCATTTTATTACCATTTCAAACCAGTACAACTGAACCATAACAACCTACAGTTATCATCACACCAGTTCAAACCAGTCCAACTGAACCATAACAACCTACAGTAACCGCATGCATATGTGTGTGTGTGTGTGTGTGTGTGTGTGTGTGTGTGTGTGTGTGTGTGTGTGTGTGTGTGTGTGTGTGTGTGTGTGTGTGTGTGTGTGTGTGTGTGTGTGTGTGTGTGTGTGTGTGTAACCTTTCCAGCAGAATGAGATACCAGTGCTTCTCTAGTCTGGTTGGGGTGCATTAGGGGTGCATTAGAGGTTTAGGAGGGTTAGCAGGGTTGTGGGAGGTCTGTCTGTGTCAGGAGGAATGTGCAACAGCTGGATAGTGAAGGCGGACAGGGACAGGGGTGACGGGGTAACTGGGCATCAGGGGCACCCAGGACTGAGCCAGGCTGTGGGAACCATGGAGCGGGGAAATTACTGGAAGTTTTTCTCAGATGAGGCAATGGGCTGGCCGTTAGGCCCCTGGGGCCGAGAGCTTAAAACATCTATCAGATACGCTCCTCCTGAACCTCTCCGCTCTCAGCTGTTCTCCCTCATCTTCTTCATCCTTCGCTCTGTCTCATTTGGTCACTCACTCACTCACACAGCTGTAAAATAATGAATGACCTCAAAGGTATGGCCAGTTATGTCATATATTTTTACAAGAGCTGTGAGTAGATGATGGAGTTCACCAACCTATTCACATTTGTAATGGTAGTGGTGGCTATATGAACCCAGTGAATGGGTCTCCCTCCCTCTCTCTCTGTCTCCCTCTGTCTCTCTCTGTGTGTGGTGTGGTGTGTCTTCTGTCTGTGTGTGTGTGTGTGTGTGTGTGTGTGTGTGTGTGTGTGTGTGTGTGTGTGTGTGTGTGTGTGTGTGTGTGTGTGTGTGTGTGTGTGTGTGCATGTTCTCTTCATTGAGGACTGTGTGTATGAGGGGGACACACTCATCAACCTAGCAACAGGAGGGAGGGGCCAGAATGTGAGGGAGAAATTCATATTTACCAATGAAGCCCCTCTCCAGCACAGTAACCCCGCCTCCTCATGTGAATTTGTGTGTGTGTGTGTGTGTGTGTGTGTGTGTGTGTGTGTGTGTGTGTGTGTGTGTGTGTGTGTGTGTGTGTGTGTGTGTGTGTGTGTGTGTGTGTGTGTGTGCGTGTGTGTGTGTGTGTGTGATTCTGAAGTGGACTGGCGCATGGAGTTAAACAGTGAGCAGTGCTAGAGGGAGGGTCAGTGTGTGTGTGCATGCTAACAGTGTGCCTTATGGACAGAGGGGGCTTGAGTGACTGTTGACTAGCCGGCTAGTAGGTGGAGGAACAGTAAGAACACAGACAGAACTCCGTGCTTGTGTGATCCAGTGTTTGTTGTGGAATCTATACTCTCAGACTAGGAGGTTCTGGGTGACGGTGGGTTGAAGGAGCGGGATGTCTAAGATGACGTTGTGGTTGGGCCTCCTCCTGGCTCTCAGCGCAGGTCGTCTGGATGCTTGGTTCTGGAACAAGGACCCTGATCCTACTACCCAAGCCCCAACGAAGGCTCCGCCACTGGGCAAGGCAGGAGGACAGCCCAAGAGAGGTGAGGAGAACCTGGCAGGGGTTGGGGCAGAAATCATCAACGTGGCTGATGGGATCCGTAAGTTTGTGCAGACGTGGGACGCGACCCCAACCACTTGGACTGACAGAGGAGTGGCGAGCCCTACCACACAGACGGTTAATAAGGAGGAGTCTGGGTCTGGGGAAGGATCTGGGTCTGGGTCTAAGGAAGGATCTGGGTCTGGGGAAGGATCTGGGTCTGGGTCTAAGGAAGGATCTGGGTCTGGGGAAGGATCTGGGTCTGGGTCTAAGGAAGGATCTGGGTCTGGGGAAGGATCTGGGTCTGGGTCTAAGGAAGGATCTGGGTCTGGGGAAGGATCTGGGTCTGGGGAAGGATCTGGGTCTGGGTCTAAGGAAGGATCTGGGTCTGGGGAAGGATCTGGGTCTGGGTCTAAGGAAGGATATGGGTCTGGGGAAGGATCTGGGTCTGGGTCTAAGGAAGGATCTGAGTCTGGGGAAGGATCTGGGTCTGGGGAAGGATATGGGTCTGGGTCTAAGGAAGGATCTGGGTCTGGGGAAGGATATGGGTCTGGGTCTAAGGAAGGATCTGGGTCTAAGGAAGGATCTGGGTCTGGGGAAGGATATGGGTCTGGGTCTAAGGAAGGATCTGGGTCTGGGTCTAAGGAAGGATCTGGGTCTGGGTCTAAGGAAGGATCTGGGTCTGGGTCTGAGATGGGTTCAGGATCAGGGTCTGGTGTAGGGTCTGGGTTTGGATCGAGGGCTGATTCTGGTGTAGGTTCAGGGACCGGCTCGGGTTCGGGGTCAGGGCTTGGAGAAAGGGAAAGCTTGGTTCTCCCCACTAACCTAACAGGGGTGGTGGAGGATGACCTCACAGGGGTTGAGGGGGTGAAACAGGGCGAACCAAAGACCAACCTCTCTGACATCACTTCTCATGACCACAATGGAACCTGCCACCTCGTGTCCTCTGATTGGCCGATCTGCATATCAAGGGGGTCGAAGCATTTCTCGCTGCCCAACTTCCTGAACCACACCTCTGTGGAGGAGGTTGGCGTGGCCCTGAGAGAGTGGGCGTGGCTGGCCAAGGCGGGGTGCCACCATGGAGCCGAATGGTTCCTCTGCCTCCTCCTGGTGCCCAGGTGCCCGCTGCCTGGCCAGGTGCTCGACAAGGTTCCCCTTCTGCCCTGCTGCAGCTTCTGCCAAGTCCTGCAAGACAGCTGCTGGCCAGACCTGGATGACGGGCGCCTTCCTGTAGAGTGTAATTTGCTGCCCGGCAGGGATCAGGAGGCGGGGTTGCGGTGTACGCCATGCGTGTCAGTTAGTCATCGGAAAGGTAAAACCGCGGGTTAGAATGTATCCTGTTTGGAGATACATTTTGAATCCGGTTGTCTGGTCAGCTGTGTGTGTGTGTGTGTGTGTGTGTGTGTGTGTGTGTGTGTGTGTGTGTGTGTGTGTGTGTGTGTGTGTGTGTGTGTGTGTGTGTGTGTGTGTGTGTGTGTGTGTGTGTGTGTGTGTGTGTGTGTGTGTGTGTGTGTGTGGGCGGGCATGTGCACGTGTGTGGTTAACACACCTTTGTGAAGCAGCATAGACACGTGTTATCCTTCAAAATGCTTGTGGGGACTTTCAGTCAGGGACTGCTGATGATTGTACCTTGTTTTGGGGTCAATCTTACTCCACTGCACGTGCTCAGAAGTATGACATGAACACAAGCATGACTGACCGGCACTATAGACCACCAACCTGGGACCATTTGCATGTTGTGTATGAATGTTAACGTTAATAATAATGTTTTGTCTGCGTAGAGTGGAGACAACCCATGAAATATACACGAAGCATAAGACAAAATCATGCCACAGCATGTTGTTTTCAGACAGTGGGAAATTATTTTCCTGCATTCTTCCCAATGCAGCATTTATGAGTATTCAGATATGCTCGTACTGTAGGTTGGACTTGTGATTCATGTGATGCAGTAAAGTAGCATATGGAGAAGTGGAAAATGCACACTGTTTAGAATCTGTTCTCCAGGGTTCTGCCACACAAAGGGACAGGAAGACTTCTAAGCTCTACCTGGGCTTTAGCTCGGCAGGCTATGGCAGCTCAATAAATCATTCCCTGCTGAGTATGCATGGGAGAATTGATTGTCTGAGTTCAGAGTCACAGGACATTAAACGCATCAAGCCATATTTATCACACAGCTGTTTTCCCGTGGGGATTTGTAAGTGCTCAGGTTTCTTAGCATGTTATTGAAAATGTTTTTCATTGTCCGTGTTAACTTTACTTTTACCAAGTAGGGTAGGAGTTTAGATTACAATTACATTTAAGTCATTTAGCAGACGCTCTTATCCAGAGCGACTTACAAATTGGTGCATTCACCTTATGACATCCAGTGGAACAGCCACTTTACAATAGTGCATCTAAATCTTTTAAGGGGGGGGGGGTGAGAAGGATTACTTTATCCTATCCTAGGTATTCCTTAAAGAGGTGGGGTTTCAGGTGTCTCCGGAAGGTGGTGATTGACTCCGCTGTCCTGGCGTCGTGAGGGAGTTTGTTCCACCATTGGGGGGCCAGAGCAGCGAACAGTTTTGACTGGGCTGAGCGGGAACTGTACTTCCTCAGTGGTAGGGAGGCGAGCAGGCCAGAGGTGGATGAACGCAGTGCCCTTGATTGGGTGTAGGGCCTGATCAGAGCCTGGAGGTACTGAGGTGCCGTTCCCCTCACAGCTCCGTAGGCAAGCACCATGGTCTTGTAGCGGATGCGAGCTTCAACTGGAAGCCAGTGGAGAGAGCGGAGGAGCGGGGTGACGTGAGAGAACTTGGGAAGGTTGAACACCAGACGGGCTGCGGCGTTCTGGATGAGTTGTAGGGGTTTAATGGCACAGGCAGGGAGCCCAGCCAACAGCGAGTTGCAGTAATCCAGACGGGAGATGACAAGTGCCTGGATTAGGACCTGCGCCGCTTCCTGTGTGAGGCCGGGTCGTACTCTGCGGATGTTGTAGAGCATGAACCTACAGGAACGGGCCACCGCCTTGATGTTAGTTGAGAACGACAGGGTGTTGTCCAGGATCACGCCAAGGTTCTTAGCGCTCTGGGAGGAGGACACAATGGAGTTGTCAACCGTGATGGCGAGATCATGGAACGGGCAGTCCTTCCCCGGGAGGAAGAGCAGCTCCGTCTTGCCGAGGTTCAGCTTGAGGTGGTGATCCGTCATCCACACTGATATGATATATAGATAAAGTTGAAAAGTTATCGTAAACCATAGTCCTATAAAATAGGGGTTAGGCTGTAAAGCCACTATTTTTGGAAGGCTCATTTAAAAGAAATGCATAGCAGTGTACTAGTATATATATACAGTGGGGCAAAAAAGTATTTAGTCAGCCACCAATTGTGCAAGTTATATACTATTTTTCACCATCATTTGCAAATAAATTCATTAAAAATCCTACAATGTGATTTTCTGATTTTCTCATTTTGTCTGCCATAATTGAAGTGTACCTATGTTGAAAATTACAGGCCTCTCTCATCTTTTTAAGTGGGAGAACTTGCACCATTGGTGGCTGACTAAATACTTTTTTGCCCCACTGTATGTCACTGTTTTCCTTTAGTTGTAATACATGACAGAATAGGTCAATATGAGACATGATAGAAAGACTGTTTCCTTATATTGGCTGTATTCATTTCATCGTAGTTTGTCTTGTTTTTGCCCGACAAGATAAATTACTTCAGAACGTGTTCATTTGGTGCTTCTGTTTGCCAAGCAAAGCAGTGGAACAGCACGTGCTTGTCAGCATGTCGTTCTCTTCTTGGATGCATTCCTAGACTTGTACATACACACTGAATCAAACACACACACACACACACACACACACACACACACACACACACACACACACACACACACACACACACACACACACACACACACACACACACACACACACACACACACACACACACACACACACACACACACACACACACACACACACACACACACACACACACACACACAGTGCACTCTTTCCATTGTTTACTTGAGTTCACTTGTCATTTGAGATGGGAGTTTAAATGGAAAGTCCATGTTTTGTTGTGGAGTTGACGTTAGTCTGTTTTATGGGGACTGTCCCTTAGGCCTCTCTACCACTGTTGTGCCTTTTTCCTATTCCAGTATCCTGTTTTACTGAGTTCACTAAGTTTGTCCTATCAGCATGAGAGTTGGAGATGGATGAAGGGATGCATGGGTTGATGGGTAGGCTGATGATGGACCTATAGGTAGAAGGATGGAAACAAACTATTACAAACAGCCATCTTAAGATTTGACTCAACTATCTGGCTGAAGAGGGTCAACCATCTTGTCTCTGTCAATCTACAAAGCATTTTCACGCCACTATCTGTACCAATGGAATTTGGCTTGGTGGGCGACAATCAATTCGACCCTTATCGAGATTCGAGATTCGCCACCTTCCTTTCATTGCCATCTTTATATTATACAGCCTCCATACTGTATTCTAGTATTTCTGGGACTCAATCAATGTCTGAAATCAGTGAGCATGAGGTTTGGAGTGTAGAATGTTTCGAGGAGGAGTGAATGATGCCTTCTCAGCAGAGCAGACCACTGCAGTCTGAACAATGGTTTCATCTCATCCACACTGGTGCTGTTATGGACAGTATGGGGTGCGTGGCTGGGGGTGGTAGATTCATGGACAATGATCTGCTCTGGGGAAGAGAGTTGCGATTCTGTCCTCTGGTTTGGGAGAAAGGGTGAGGGTGTCCTTGCGAATCTCCACGAGGGGTCATGGGTCGCACCCACATTTTTACACAGTGTGTCAGTGACAGTTGGATGTAACGGGTCGAAATGAGTCAATGAAACGTCCAGTCATCCGTGTGAAGAAGAGTAAAGAGAAAAACAGAGAAAGAGTGAGTCATTTGTGTCGGGGATTTACCAGTTCATTACATGTGAAGGTTCACATTGGTTCACTGGGAAACAAGTGGGTGGTATAGCATGCTTGTTGCCCGCATTGATGTTATCATGCAGTGGATCATGTTTCGTAATAAACAAGTGTTGGTTTTTGTAATATCTGTTATTTAAATGGATGTTATAGGTATGTAGGTAGCAAAACCCTTGCTCTACAGTATACCAACTCAAATCACTGCAGACAGTTGAATTCCCAGAGGATTCCAAGTATGGGCAAAATCTCTGAAAGATGGGCCCTTGCCAGAGAAAACCTAGCTGCTGTGGCGCCAAATGTTATGTTATGTTATGTATGACCAATCCAACCATTAGCTTGAATAGCAGAATGGGGCTGATTTTCAGCAAATTGAGCCAATGTACAAGGTTGGATTTAGTGATGTCATCTTTGCTCTGGTTTCTTGTTTCATGTTCCATTATCAATCATTTTTAACTGACCACACCTGGGGTTTGGTCAAATATGGATTAAGGGCTGACCTGGGAACAGTGGAAATGCCATAGATGTCACAGCTGTGTTGCCTCACTCTGAAGTGTTAACTGATGGGCTTTCAGTTCTGGCACTGCTCCCCCTTTCTGTAGCTCTCCAGGTCCAGTTGGTCTGGTCCTCTGGGATGTGTCACAGCTGGAGAGGTTGGACCATTCAGACTTTCTAACAGGGGGGTCCTTGGAGAGGATGGGAAGTGGCGTTAGATACTCTATATCTCAAACACCAGCTGACATCTGTCTTTTTCTGGTACAGTAAGATCAGTGTTTCACATTACAGCCTGTTCCAATGGTCTTTGATGGGCTCGTCACCACCTCTAACAAGCATTGCAAGTTAGCACCAATAAACAATGATGATGGTTTCACTTTTGGCTACGTACATTTATTTTATTTATTTTTTGCCCCTTTTTCTCCTCAATTTCGTGGTATCCAATTGGTAGTTACAGTCTTGTCTCATCGCTGCAACTCCCGTACGGACTCGGGAGAGGCGAAGGTCACGAGCCGTGCGTCCTCTGAAACACAACCGTACCAAGGGTTGCTTCTTGACACAATGCCTGCTCAACCCGGAAGCCAGCCGCACCAATGTGTCGGAGGAAACACCGTGCACCTGGCGACCGTGTCAGTGTGCACTGTGCCCGACCCGCCACAGGAGTCGCTAGTCCATGGGCCAATTGTGCACCGGCCCATGGGTCTCCCGGTCTCGGCCGGCTGTGACAGAGCCTGGACTCTAACCAGGATCTCTAGTGACACAGCTGCGATGCAGTGCCTTAGACCACTGCGCCTCTCGGGAGGCCACCGGCTACTTACATTATTGTAATTAAAGTACATTCTTATGTCCGTACAGTCGTTTTTGGCACTGTCATCTTGGAACCTGGAGGTTTAAACAAACAGTTGTTTGATGTTTGGCCCCTGGGTCTCTCTGATGCATCATTGAATTAGGAAAATAGTTTTCTGTTGCTCTTTGCACACAGTTAGTAGGCCTTCTCTTTTTCCCAAGCAATTACTTATTACAGTTTTCAGACGAAGAGAACAGCACCATTTCTTTAGCGTGGTCTAGAGGCAATGAAGCCTTTTACAACGAGGTAGCATTCTGTTAACGTTTTTATTGTTCACTGTGACATACCTAAGTTTATTTAAAACAGAGTGAAACTCAGATGTGAGGTAACTAGATGGACTGTAGTTTCGTCAATGTTTGGGTTGCGGGACATTTTATGTATGCCCTCTTGGCTTGTTATAAGAGGGAGCTCTTTGCTAGGATAACAGAAGTGAAGAGGAGAAGATGAAGATAGGATAGAGAGGCGAGGGGATAAAATAACGTTATACAGTACATACGGAAAGTATACAGGCCCCTTGACTTTTTCCATATTTTGTCACATTACAGACTTATTCTGAAATAGATTACATAATTTTTTACCCTCATCAATCTATACATATTACTCCATAATCACAATCGCAAAAACAGTTGTTTTTTTTGTGCAAAAAACTCAACAGAAACACGTTATTTACATAAGTATTTAGACCCTTTGCTATGAGATTCGTAATTGAGCTCAGGTGCATTCTGTTTCCATTGATCATCCTTGAGATGTTTCTACAACTTGATTGGAGTCCACCTGTGGTAAATTAAATTGATTTTACATGATTTGGAAAGGCACACACCTGCCTATATAAGGTCCCACAGTTGACAGTGCATGTCAGAGCCAAAACCAAAGCATGAGGTCAAAGGAGTTGTCCGTAGAGCTCCGAGACACAGATCTGAGGAAGGTTACCAAAACATTTCTGCAGCAATGAAGGTCCCCAAGAACACAGTGGCCTCCATCATTCTGAGCAATCGGGGGAGAAGGGCGTTGGTCAGGGAGGTGACAAAGAACCCAAACCCAAACAAGATTCTCTGGTCTGATGAAACCAAGATTAAACTCTTTGGCCTAAATGCCAAGCGTCATGTCTGGAGGAAACCTGGCACCATCCCTACGGTGAAGCATGGGGGTAGCAGCATCATGCTGTGGGGATGTTTTTCAGTGCCAGCGACTGGGAGACTAGTCAGGATCGAGGGAAAGATGAACAGAGCAAAGTACAGAGTTCTCAGGACCTCAGACTGGGACAAAGGTTCACCTTCCAGAAGGACAACGATCCTAAGCACACAGCCAAGACAACGCAGAAGTGTTTTCGGGAAGAGTCTCAGAATGTCCTTGAGTGGCCCAGCCAGAGTCCGGGCTTGAACCCGATCGAACATCTCTGGAGAGACCTGAAAATAGCGGTGCAGCGACGCTCCCCATCCAATCTGACAGAGCTTGAGGGGATCTGAAGAGGAAAATTGGAGAAACTCCCCAAATACAGGTGTGCCAAACTTGTAGCGTCATACCTAAGAAGACTTGAAGCTGTAATTGAGTAAAGGGTATGAATACTTATGTAAACGTCCTATTTTGTTTATTTTGAATACATTTGCAAAAATATCTAAACCTTTTTTTGCAAAGTCATTATGGGGTATTATGTGTAGATTGATGAGGGAAACATTTTTTTAAATCCATTTTAGAATAAGGCTGTAATGTAACAAAATGTTGAAAAAGTCAAGGGGTCTGAATACTTTCTGAATGCACTGTATATACAGCTAAATATATCCAATTTCAACACTGATATAAATGTAACTGTTTCCTTTATTCACTAAGGAAGATTGATTCATTCTCAGTGTAATGTATTGTTATGGATATGAATGACTGCAGGTTGGTGTATGTATTCTTTGGCAAGCAGGGTTTTTGTAGCTACAAGATTTCTCATGTTTTTTCTAGATTGTATTCGTATAGTGCTTTCCATCATGTCCTAAAGTACTTCATACTGTAACTCACCCTCATCCACTAGCACCTACCTGGGTGATACAACATGGCAGCCATTTTGTGCCTCACAGAAACCACCCACCACACATTGTTATTCCAAATATGGAAGTTCATGATATAGCAGGTGACATACAGGGATCAGGTGACTATCTGACAGACATAAAGTGCATTCAGTATTCAGACCCCTTCACTTTTTCCAATTTGCAGTCTTATTCTAAAATGGATTAAATTGTTTATTTTCCTCATCAATCTACACACAATACCCCATAATGACAAAGCAAGAACAGGTTTTTAGATTTTTTTGGGCAAATTTAAGATGTGCACTGTAGGCCATGGATTTCCCAATCTGGGGGAGGTGGGAATATATTCCCTATTGGGATGGGACATCTGCAGTACGTAATTGACAGGATATTCCCTTAATCTATATCCCTGGGAATCCCTGGAACGCTGTAAGGTTCCCTACTACTGCAGTGCTGTGGAACGTCTCTGAGCGTTGCCAGGATAGCGTGAAGGATCAGACCAGTGTGGAGAATCATGGAATCATGTCAGATTGGGAACAGGGAGGGGAAGCTGCCTGCCTGGCCAGCCACCCTGGTCCCATGTGGCTCAGCTGCTAAATGACTGAAATGAAATGTGATCCTGGGATGTGGTGGTGGTGTTCCCACGTTCTCCTCTGTCAACACGACATCTGCCTGCATGGGAATCCCCATTCAATGCAGTGCAACTCAGTCCCAGTTGATTTTGTATAGTGCAGTACAAGTGTGTGAGTCGATGGATTCTCTGTTATGACATCCATGTTGGTAAACATGGCTGGTATGTAACTGGCAATACTTTCTGACAGCTATAGTGGATACATTCCATATTCCTCTTTTGTTCTGCCTCTCTTATCTAACTTTTTCATTATCGTTCCTTGTTATGTTTGGTGGACAGAAATCAGTTACTCCCTGAGGCTCTTTTGTGACTCGGGTTAGTGTTGAGTTAGTGTCTGCGGTAGTGTTGGTTTAGTGTCTGCGGTAGTGTTGGTTTAGTGTCTACGGTAGTGTTGGTTTAGTGTCTGCGGTAGTGTTGGTTAGTGTCTGCGGTAGTGTTGGGTTAGTGTCTGCAGTAGTGTTGGGTTAGTGTCTGCGGTAGTGTTGGTTAGTGTCTGAGGTAGTGTTGGTTTAGTGTCTGCGGTAGTGTTGGTTTAGTGTCTGCGGTAGTGTTGGTTTAGTGTCTGCGGTAGTGTTGGGTTAGTGTCTGCGGTAGTGTTGGTTTAGTGTCTGCGGTAGTGTTGGTTAGTGTCTGCGGTAGTGTTGGTTTAGTGTCTGCGGTAGTGTTGGTTTAGTGTCTGCGGTAGTGTTGGGTTAGTGTCTGCGGTAGTGTTGGGTTAGTGTCTGCGGTAGTGTTGGTTTAGTGTCTGCGGTAGTGTTGGGTTAGTGTCTGTGGTAGTGTTGGTTTAGTGGCTGCGGTAGTGTTGGGTTAGTGTCTGCGGTACTGTTGGGTTAGTGTCTGCGGTAGTGTTGGGTTAGTGTCTGCGGTAGTGTTGGTTTAGTGTCTGGGGTAGTGTTGGTTTAGTGTCTGGGGTAGTGTTGGTTTAGTGTCTGGGGTAGTGTTGGGTTAGTGTCTGCGGTAGTGTTGGGTTAGTGTCTGCGGTAGTGTTGGGTTAGTGTCTGCGGTAGTGTTGGGTTAGTGTCTGCGGTAGTGTTGTGGTAGTGTTGCGTTAGTGTCTGCGGTAGTGTTGGGTTAGTGTCTGCAGTAGTGTTGGGGTAGGGTTGGGTTAGTGTCTGCGGTAATGTCTGTGGTAGTTTTGGGTTAGTGTCTGCGGTAGTGTTGGGTTAGTGTCTGCGGTAGTGTTGGGTTAGTGTCTGCAGTAGTGTTGGGTTAGTGTCTGCGGTAGTGTTGGGTTAGTGTCTGCGGTAGTGTTGGGTTAGTGTCTGCAGTAGTGTTGGGTTAGTGTCTGCGGTAGTGTTGGTTAGTGTCTGTGGTAGTGTTGGTTAGTGTCTGCGGTAGTGTTGGGTTTAGTGTCTGCGGTAGTGTTGGGTTAGGGTCTGCGGTAGTGTCGGGTTAGTGTCTGCGGTAGTGTTGGTTTAGTGTCTGCGGTAGTGTTGGTTTAGTGTCTGCGGTTGTGTTGGTTTAGTGTCTGCGGTAGTGTTGGGTTAGTGTCTGCGGTAGTGTTGGGTTAGTGTCTGCGGTAGTGTTGGGTTAGTGTCTGCGGTAGTGTTTGGTTAGTGTCTGCGGTAGTGTTGGTTTAGTGTCTGTGGTAGGGTTGGGTTAGTGTCTGCGGTAGTGTTGGGTTAGTGTCTGAGGTAGTGTTGGGTTAGTGTTTGCGGTAGTGTTGGGTTAGTGTCTGCGGTAGTGTTGGGTTAGTGTCTGTGGTAGTGTTGGGTTAGTGTCTGTGGTAGTGTTGGGTTAGTGTCTGTGGTAGTGTTGGGTTAGTGTCTGCGGTAGTGTTGGGTTAGTGTCTGCGGTAGTTTTTTGTTAGTATCTGCGGTAGTGTTGGGTTAGTGTCTGCGGTAGTGTTGGGTTAGTGTCTGCGGTAGTGTTGGGTTAGTGTCTGCGGTAGTGTTGGGTTAGTGTCTGTGGTAGTGTTGGGTTAGTGTCTGCGGTAGTTTTTTGTTAGTATCTGCGGTAGTGTTGGGTTAGTGTCTGCGGTAGTGTTGGGTTAGTGTCTGCGGTAGTGTTGGGTTAGTGTCTGCGGTAGTGTTGGGTTAGTATCTACGGTAGTGTTTGGTTAGTGTTGGGCTAACCGGGCCACAGCTGTGACTGCCATAGCGCCCTGTCAGATGGACCAATAACAGGTGCATCCGATGAGAAGCTGCCTCCCCCTCACCCTCTCTGCCTCACACTAATTGGCTGAAATCCCACAGGATCTTCAGCTAAGCTTCGGTTGACTTGCAGGTTTAGAATGTAGATAGCATAACAACAGTGTCCAGTGAGACCCTAGCTGGCTTAGCAATATGGTGTGGGAGTGAGTACAGGCTGTACAGAGTAAGTGGTGTTGCTGTGTTAGTGTGTGGAAACACATGTTTGAGATTAGTCCAAAAAGTGTTGAGTCTCTTGTTCCAATTCCTTTTAGGATGTAGTACAATAGTCCTTCTGAATTGGTTGCTGTCCAAGGGCTGCACCCAAGTAGTATCCAATAGTCAAATAAATGCCATTCACACAATTCACAACTGGAAGTATGATACTAATATGAGACATGATGCATTTTAAAATGTAGGCTAACTCAACCACCTGAAAGGGCATTTATAGATTTAGCCCATGGTAACTTGTAGAATAGACACTGGCTAGAATGCGATTTTAACCAATACTTATTGCTTAAGTATGATATGATATTGCACTTACTTATGAATGCCACTTTTGGCCATTGAGAAGTTAGATCCCCTTTAGGATACACCATTAGCTATTGGAATAACTCCTCATGGTTCAGTCTAGATCCTCTGAGACTTAATGACTTGTGTTACGGAGTTCACTTCCCCTGTTTAAGTTTACATCACTGGAGGGATAGGACATCTCAAGTATCTCTGGTTCGTGTGACATTCACATTGTACAGTGTGGGCTTTTCTGTAAACATCTGTCATAAATGTACTCTGACAGTTCACCCATGAGAGGATGTCTGTCTGTCCAGTTTTTAGTTCCCTAGAGGTGCTATTTCATGTGAATGTGATGGTTAGTCGCATGTAATTTCCTCATTTCCCTCTAGGCTATTTGAGTCCATGGGAACTGGATTACAGTCAGATGTTTTTCCATGCTAAAACAGCCCAAGTTCATTTGACACAGTCTTTGCCTGCTGAACCCCAAAACTCTCTCCATAAAGCCTTATTTTTGCTTTTATTTTACATCTACTACCTAGCTTGGTCAGTCAGGCTTACTGCTGCGCTTGAAAGATAATGTGAACATCATCACATATCGTTTTTTGTTGTTGAAACGATGTGGAAACAACATTGATTCAACCAGTTTTTGCCCAGTGGCCATGTTTACTCCACTGCACATGTATGGGTATGGCCTGAGGCACTCATCCTGGCTAAGTCACTTGGTGAAGCACAGCACACCAATCAAGGCATAATGCTTTCTAATCTGCTACTGCTACTGCACTGTGCCCTTGTACCCTTCGGTAACTTCATGTCAATGATAAAGTACTCTGTGTATGCTTACTCTATGCCCTTAACAACTGACTCAGGATCAGTTTGGCTGTTCAGCTCAGGGTTAAGTTTGGGGGTATGGTAAAGGAAGATGGTACAAGCTTAGAAAAAAAGGAGCTGTCTAGAAGCTAAAATGATTATTCGGCTGTCCCCATAGTAGAACCCTTTTTGATTCCAGGTAGAACTAGGGTTGCAAAGCTACCAGTAGTTTACCAAAGATCTTGTCTTCATGTAGACTAGTCTGAAAGAAGCCCTGGGCACTTCATGTAGACTAGTCTGAAAGAAGCCCTGGGCACTTCATGTAGACTAGTCTGAAAGAAGCCCTGGGCACTTCATGTAGACTAGTCTGAAAGAAGCCCTGGGCACAACATGTAGACTAGATCTGAAAGAAGCCCTGGGCACTACATGTAGACTAGATCTGAAAGAAGCCCTGGGCACTACATGTAGACTAGATCTGAAAGACACCCTGGGCACTTCATGTAGACCTCGTCTGAACGACACCCTGGGCACTTCATGTAGACCTCGTCTGAAAGAAACCCTGGGCACTTCATGTAGACTAGATCTGAAAGACACCTTGGGCACTTCATGTAGACTAGTCTGAAAGACACCCTGGGCACTACATGTAGACTAGATCTGAAAGACACCCTGGGCACTTCATGTAGACTAGTCTGAAAGAAACCCTGGGCACTTCATGTAGACTAGTATGAAAAGCCCTGGGCATGTTGACTCTGAAAGACATGCACTTCATTAGACTAGTCTGAAAGAAACCCTGGGCACTTCATGTAGACTAGTATGAAAGAAGCCCTGGGCACTTCATGTTGACTAGTCTGAGCCCTGGGCACTTCATGTAGAAATTTGAAAGACCCTGGGCACTTCATGTAGACTAGATCTGAAAGAAGCCCTGGGCACTTCATGTAGACTAGCACTACATGTGAAAAGATCTGAAAGAAGCCCTGGGCACTTCATGTAGACTAGATCTGAAAGAAGCCCTGGGCACTTCATGTAGACTAGATCTGAAAGAAGGCCTGGGCACTACATGTAGACTAGATGTGAAAGAAGCCCTGGGCCGACATGTAGACTAGTCTGAAAGAAGCCCTGGGCACTACATGTAGACTGAAAGAAGCCCTGGGCACTACATGTGACTAGATCTGAAAGATGCCCTGGGCACTTCATGTAGACTATTCTGAAAGAAGCCCTGGGCACTTCTAGACTGGTCTGAAATAAGCCCTGGGCACTTAAAAGAGTCTGAAAGAAGCCCTGGGCACTTCATGTAGACTAGTCTGAAAGAAGCCCTGGGCACTTCATGTAGACTAGTCTGAAATAAGCCCTGGGCACTTCATGTAGACTAGATCTGAAAGAAGCCCTGGGCACTTCATGTAGACTAGATCTGAAAGACGCCCTGGGCACTTCATGTTGACTAGTCTGAAAGAAGCCCTGGGCACTTCATGTAGACCTCGTCTGAAAGAAACCCTGGGCACTTCATGTAGACTAGATCTGAAAGACACCTTGGGCACTTCATGTAGACTAGTCTGAAAGACACCCTGGGCACTACATGTAGACTAGATCTGAAAGACACCCTGGGCACTTCATGTAGACTAGTCTGAAAGAAACCCTGGGCACTTCATGTAGACTAGTATGAAAAGCCCTGGGCACTTCATGTTGACTAGTCTGAAAGACACCCTGGGCACTTCATGTAGACTCGTCTGAAAGAAACCCTGGGCACTTCATGTAGACTAGTATGAAAGAAGCCCTGGGCACTTCATGTTGACTAGTCTGAAAGAAGCCCTGGGCACTTCATGTAGACTAGATCTGAAAGAAGCGCTGGGCACTACATGTAGACTAGATCTGAAAGAAGCCCTGGGCACTTCATGTAGACTAGATCTGAAAGAAGCCCTGGGCACTTCATGTAGACTAGATCTGAAAGAAGGCCTGGGCACTACATGTAGACTAGATGTGAAAGAAGCCCTGGGCACTACATGTAGACTAGATCTGAAAGAAGCCCTGGGCACTACATGTAGACTAGATCTGAAAGAAGCCCTGGGCACTACATGTAGACTAGATCTGAAAGACGCCCTGGGCACTTCATGTAGACTATTCTGAAAGAAGCCCTGGGCACTTCATGTAGACTGGTCTGAAATAAGCCCTGGGCACTTAATGTAGACGAGTCTGAAAGAAGCCCTGGGCACTTCATGTAGACTAGTCTGAAAGAAGCCCTGGGCACTTCATGTAGACTAGTCTGAAATAAGCCCTGGGCACTTCATGTAGACTAGATCTGAAAGAAGCCCTGGGCACTTCATGTAGACTAGATCTGAAAGAAGCCCTGGGCACTTCATGTTGACTAGTCTGAAAGAAGCCCTGGGCACTTCATGTAGACAAGATCTGAAAGAAGTCCTAGGTACTTCATGTAGACTAGTCTGAAATAAGTCCTAGGTACTCCATGTAGGCTAGTCTGAAAGAAGCCCTGGGCACTTCATGTAAACTAGTCTGAAAGAAGCCCTGGGCACTTCATGTAGACGAGTCTGAAAGAAGCCCTGGGCACTTCATGTAGACTAGTCTGAAAGAAGCCCTGGGCACTTCATGTAGACTAGTCTGAAATAAGCCCTGGGCACTTCATGTAGACTAGATCTGAAAGAAGCCCTGGGCACTTCATGTAGACTAGATCTGAAAGAAGCCCTGGGCACTTCATGTTGACTAGTCTGAAAGAAGCCCTGGGTACTTCATGTAGACAAGATCTGAAAGAAGTCCTAGGTACTTCATGTAGACTAGTCTGAAATAAGTCCTAGGTACTCCATGTAGACAAGATCTGAAAGAAGTCCTAGGTACTCCATGTAGGCTAGTCTGAAAGAAGCCCTGGGCACTTCATGTAAACTAGTCTGAAAGAAGCCCTGGGCACTTCATGTAGACTAGTCTGAAAGAATTGGACAAATCAGAATGCAAGGTGACATATTTATTATACTGCTATCCAATGTTTTCAGATCTACACAGTGCCCTGGGACCTAAGTTAGGGCTAGTGCTTTGTTTCTGGACTGGGACAATGGGACTCCTGTACTCTAAGTGCTGGCTTCGTGTGTGTAACCTCACCTCCTGTCCTGTCTCCTCCCCTGCAGGAGAGAGTGGTGTGACTCTACTGCAGCTGATCGGAGACCTGCCTCCTGATGATTCCCAGGCCGGTCCAGGGGGGAAACCCGCCTACTACTTCGGAGGGCAGGACGGGCTGACAGCTGCGGGACAGCCGGCCCTGGCCCACCTCCCCAACCCCTTCTACAGAGACTTCTCCCTGGTCTTCCAAATCCTCCCCTCCAGCCCCGGGGTCCTCTTCTCCATCACAGACGCCTCCCAGAAGTTCATGTACGTGGGGGTGAAGCTGAGCGCCCCGGACGCTGACGGCAGGAATCAGAAGATTCTGTTCTACTACACAGAGCCCGACTCTGAGGCCTCGTACCTGGCCGCTAGTTTCACCGTGCCCTCCCTGGACCTAGTCTCCTGGACCAAGTTCTCTCTGTCCGTGTTCAACGACCAGGTGACCTTCTTCATGGGGTGCGACGCCTCTGGGAAGACGGTGAAGTTGGAGCGCTCGCCGGATGACATGGAGCTGGACAGCGGGGCGGGCATCTTCGTGGGTCAGGCGGGAGGCGCGGACCCTGACAGGTTCGAGGTACAGTATGGATCGCCAACCACACCTCTAATGCTGACCTGACCACACATATTTACCTCAAACTTGATTGTTCTCTCATGTAAAACATCTTTATTGTTCCCTCATGTAAAACATCTTTATTGTTCCCTCATGTAAAACATCTTTATTGTTCTCTCATGTAAAACATATTTATTGTTCTCTCATGAAAAACATCTTTATTGTTTTCTCATGTAAAACATCTTTATTGTTCTCTCATGTAAAGCATCTTTATTGTTCTCTCATGTAAAACATTGGTATGTATAACTCTTCCTCTAAAGTCTCTGTTGTTCTGCACCCCCACCCTCAACCCTCGCTCTGGTGTCAAACCCCATGTGACCATCACATGTGTTTAGACGGGTCAGTGACTATGCTGAGGGGTCAAAGTTGAAAGGCCAGACGTCAGGCCAGGTCAGCAAATAGATTTACTAGAGGGAGGAGGGGTTAGTAGTGCTGTGTTAGTGAGATGTGACTGGCTGTCTGGCTTTCCTGTTGCCAGTGACACATACCTGACTGAGATTCCTGAGGGAGCGATTAGTGAGGGATTTACCCCCAATGTGAGGGTTTAGGTTTCATTTCACTCACACCTGCTGTTTTTAACAGACAGTGTGTTGAAACGTGCATTATCATAGTCTAACTCTATCAGGCCCCTGGGAGAGATTTAGAACCCTGTCATTCTCATAGTCTAACTCTATCAGGCCCCTGGGAGAGATTTAGAACCCTGTCATTCTCATAGTCTAACTCTATCAGGCCCCTGGGAGAGATTTAGAACCCTGTCATTCTCATAGATTTCTAATTCTCATAGTCTATCAGGCCCCTGGGAGAGATTTAGCCCTGTCATTCTCATAGTCTAACTCTATCAGGCCCCTGGGAGAGATTTAGAACCCTGTCATTCTCATAGTCTAACTCTATCAGGCCCCTGGGAGAGATTTAGAACCCTGTCATTCTCATAGTCTAACTCTATCAGGCCCCTGGGAGAGATTTAGAACCCTGTCATTCTCATAGTCTAACTCTATCAGGCCTCTGGGAGAGATTTAGAACCCTGTCATTCTCATAGTCTAACTCTATCAGGCCCCTGGGAGAGATTTAGAACCCTGTCATTCTCATAGTCTAACTCTATCAGGCCCCTGGGAGAGATTTAGAACCATGTCATTCTCATAGTCTAACTCTATCAGGCCCCTGGGAGAGATTTAGAATCATGTCATTCTCATAGTCTAACTCTATCAGGCCCCTGGGAGAGATTTAGAACCCTGTCATTCTCATAGTCTAACTCTATCGGGCCCCTGGGAGAGATTTAGAACCCTGTCATTCTCATAGTCTAACTCTATCAGGCCCCTGGGAGAGATTTAGAACCCTGTCTGTTGTTTCAGCAAGACTCTGTCTGTTCTGAGTTAGTAAGGCCACGGTCAGTCAGACACATCCTCTTTACATTTGATTGTATATTAATGGCTTTGATCCTGACTAGCATCATTAAATTCATACTGCACCAATGGCTATACAGTATCTCCTTTCTCACAGCCATCAGTGTGTTTGTCTGTGTCACTGTGTGTGTGTGTGTCTGTGCGTGTTGTGCAGGGGGCGATCGCTGAGCTGAACGTGGTGGGTAACCCTCGAGCAGCTGAGCTACTCTGTGAAGATGATGATGACTCAGACGCTGTGAGTGATTAGACTGTAGAACCAGACACAGTTTAGAAGGAATATGATATGATTCATGTCAACTAACGTTTTCTCAAATGCCTTGACTTGTCTCTTTTTGTCTTGCTGTCTCTCTCTCTCTCTCTTCCGCTGTCTCTCTCTCTCTCTCTTTCTCTGTCTCTCTCTCAGGCCTCAGGTGACTTTGGCAGTGGGGATGGGGACAGAAGAGAAACCGGCAAAACTGTAAAGGAATCTTCTTTATCCTATGTTGTCCTGTTAATCTATTCTGTGATGTGGAAATAGAAGGAAGGATTTACTGTGAAAGTATTGGATCAGGGTCTGTCTGTCCTGTCTAACCTTCCTCTCCTCCCTCCTGTCAGACCACCCCTCCATCTCTCCGACCGGTGCCAGAGCCCCCTCTGACATCATCAGTGAGCGACAGGCTCTCAGAGACAGGTCAGTGGGCTGAGTCGAACAATGATGATATCATCTGTAAAGTTATCCTCTAAAATATTACTTAGGTTTATTGAAAATGCGCATATAATAGTGAACCAACCAAGCTATATTTAGAGTAACTGCAGTGCTAACAAAAACTGTTGATGTAAAAATTGTGAAACTATCTGTCAGGGAAATATGTACCTAGTATAATACCGCACTACTTGAGAACCTTGTTGCTCGTTACATACAGTATGCTGGGATATACAGCACACTAGCACCTTCTAGTGGAGAAGGTAGACATTACCTTTAATTTTCCTTCAAGAGTGGCTGATTGGAAAGGAAAAGGAATGGGGGATACCTAGTCAGTTGTACAACTGAATGTATTCAACTGAAATGTATCTTCCCCATTTAACCCCTCTGGGGGGGGGGGCTGCCTTTGTCGACATCCACGTCATCGGTGCCTGGGGAACAGTGGGTTAACTACCTTGCTCAGGGGCAGAACGATAGATTTTTAACTTGTCAGCTCGGGGATTCGATCCAGCAACCTTTCGGTTACTGGCCCAACGCTCCTACCCGCCAGGGGATTGTTGATCACTGTTAGCGTTTTCTAGTGTACGAACTAGGCATGCAGGTAAGTGTGTTTGTGTTGATTGACTGTAGGTGACAGGAATCATCAGACCTCAGTAGAGTCCAGACCAGGGTCAGGAGGTCAACCAGGTAGGTCACTGGAAACGTTGTCTGTCTGTCTGTCCGTCTGTCTGTCGGGCTATATCATAAACACTCTCCAATGAGGTCCAGTGGAGTTCCCTGACAACCAGTCCCTGATTTCAGGACAGTATACCCTTACCACTCCATGTCAGAGTTCAGGGAATCTGCACTGGACTAGGTTGATGAGATCTCATGTCATGTCTGCCTCTGTGGAGTAGGTTGGCCTCAACATGTCCTGTCTGCATGGAACTCTGTGTGGAGTAGGTTGGCATGGAACTGTGTGGAGTAGTTTGGCATGGAACTGTGTGGAGTAGGTTGGCATGGAACTCTGTGGAATAGATTGGCATGGAACTCTGTGGAATAGATTGGCATAGAACTCTGTGGAATAGTTTGGCATGGAACTCTGTGGAGCAGGTTGGCATGGAACTCTGTGGAGCAGGTTGGCATGAAACTCTGTGGAAGGGGAGGACAAAGGGTAGTAGGACGCTAACTGAGGATAGGGGATGCTAGTGAAAGTGATGATGACAGCAACATTCATGCCGATGATGACAACGATGTTACTTCTGACGTCTATTCTAACACCCAACTCTTCCTCTCTCTGTGTCTCTCTGTGTGTCGTCAGGCCCTACTGGTTCTAACGGAGTGAAGGGGGACAGAGGGGAGAAGGGCAGTCCAGGGGACAGAGGTCCCGCCGGGCCAAAGGGGGAATCGGGGTCTTTCTCCAGCTCTGCTTCTTCCTCTGGCTCTTCATCAGGCGGAGGAGAACGTGGAGAAAAGGTACTGCCTGGCACAGTAATGTGTGTTATACACACCCTATAACTGATGACCCCCATAGCTGATTACATCTGATTCAGACAGACCACATACATGCCTCTGAGACACGTAATAGTTCCAACATTACTTACAACTTGTCTTTGTCTCCTTTTCCTTTCAGGGAGACAAAGGCTTGAAGGTATGTTTTGACTTTGTCCTTCCCAGCTTCTTTTTATTTGACTTCATTTTAGCTAGTCATTGAAGTGATCAGATTAAATAGGTAGTTGATTGTTTTCTTCCCACAGGGCAGTTCTGGGTTTGGTTACCCAGGCTCCAAGGGGGACCGTGGTGTACCTGGTCCCCCTGGCCCTCCTGGCCCTGGGGGGCCAGCTGCCCAGGTTGTGAGGCTAGGGGACGGCTCTGTGGTGCAGCCAGTGGCTGGTCCAATGGGACCGATGGGGCCCCCAGGGGCCAAAGGACCAGCAGGACCCCAGGGACCAGAGGGAGAGGCGGTGAGTTGTCCCATACCGTCTGACATACAATGCATTCGGAAAGTATTCAGACTCCTTGACTTTTACCACACGCAACAGCCTTATTCTAAAATGGATGAAATCGTTTTTTCCCCCTCAACCATCTACAAACAATACCCAATAATGACATAGCAAAAACAAGTTTTTCGACATTTTTGCACATGTATTAAAAATAAACAACTGAAATATTACATTTACATAAGTATTCAGACCCTTTACTCAGTACATTGTTGAAGCACCTTTGGCAGGAATTACAGCCTCGAGTCGTTTTGGGTATGACACTACAAGCTTGGCACAACTGTATTTGGGGAGTTTCTCCCATTTTTATCTGCAGATCCTTGCAAGCTCTGTCAGGTTGTATGGGGAGCGTTGCAGCACAGTTATTTTCACATCTCTCCAGAGATGTTAGATTGGGTTCAAGTCCGGGCTCTGGCTGGGCCACTCAAAGACATTGAGACTTGTCCCGAAGCCACTCCTGCGTTGTCTTGGCTGTGTGCTTAGGGTCGTTATCCTGTTGGAAGGTGAACCTTTGCCCCAGTCTGAGGTCCTGAGCGCTTTGGAGCAGGTTTTCATCAACTATCTCTCTGTACTTTGCTCGTTCATCTTTGCATAGATCCTGACTAGTCTCCCAGTCCCTGCCGCTGAAAAACATCCCCAAAGCATGATGCTGCCATCACCATGCTTCACCGTAGGGTTAGTGTCAGGTTTCCTCCAGACATAACGCTTGGCATTCAGGCCAAAGAGTTCAATCTTGGTTTCATCAGACCAGATAATCTTGTTTGTCATGGTCTGAGAATCTTTAGATGCCTTTTGGCAAACTCCAAACGGGCTGTCATGTGCCTTTTACTGAGGAGTGGCTTCCGTCTGGTCACTCTTCCATAAAGGCCTGATTATTGGAGTGCTGCAGAGATTGTTGTCCTTCTGGAAGGTTCTCCCATCTCCGTCTGAGCTCTGTCTGAGTGACCATCGGGTTCTTGGTCACCTCCCAAACTAATGCCCTTCTCCCCCGATTGCTCAGTTTGGCCGGGTGGCCAGCTCTAGGAAGAGTCTTGGTGGTACCAAACTTCTTCCAATTAAGAATGATAGAGGCCACTGTGTTCTTGGAGACCTTCAATGCTGCAGAAATGTTTTGGTACCCTTCCTCAGATCTGTGCCTCGACACAATCCTGTCTCGGAGCTCCACGGACAATTCCTTCGACCTCACGGCTTGGTTTTGGCTCTGACATGCACTGTAGTATCTTTATATAGACAGGTGTGTGACTTTTCAAATCATGTCCAATCAATTTAATTTACTACAGGTGGACTCCAATCAAGTTGTAGAAATATCTCAAGGATGATCAATGGAAACAGGATGCACCTGAGCTCAATTTCTAGTCTCATAAGCAAAGGGTTTGAATACTTATGTAAATAAGGTCTTTCTGGGGGGGGGGGGGTTGCAAACATTTCTAAAAAACGTTTTTTGCTTTGTCATTATGGTTTGTCATTATGGGGTATTGTGTGTAGATTGCTGATTTATTTAATCAGTTTTAGAATAAGGCTGTAACGTAAAAAAATGTGGAAAAAGTCAAGGGGTCTGAATACTTTCCGTAGGCACTGTATTCTGGTAGAGCATTCTCACTTTATTTGGTCTCAGTACTTGTACATTTTCTTTGAATTGACTGTAACAAACCATATCTATTTCATTCCCCAGGGGGATCCAGGAGAGGATGGCAAATTAGTGAGTGTCACTTTCTGATGTTTTATCCCATTGATCTCATGTCATGGGTTTTTATTCATTGTTAATTGTGTGAGGAGAAATACAGTGGTAGTCAGATGTCATTATTGATAAGCGGTGGTGGTCAGTAGCAGTGGTCAGACAGTGTCAGCCTCACTAAGCTGTGTCTTCTCTCTCTGTCCCACCACAACTCAGGGACCTGCCGGAGACAGAGGGTTCCCAGGAACACAAGGAGACTCAGGGGTCAAAGGACAAAAGGTAAAGGCCAGAAGCCATTTATTTAAGAGCATGAGTATTTGAATATTATCGGAGGATAAATACTGAGTGTTTTCCCTGTGACCTCTCCAGGGGGATCGTGGTGATGGTTACCCAGGACCCAGGGGTTCTCCAGGGCCACCTGGACCCCCAGGCCCAGGGACAGTTGATCGCGCTGTGAGTCAACCACTACAGCATCAGGCCATTCAGCCCATTAATTTATGTGGATCAGACATGAATATACCAATATACCACTTTTAATGTTCTTCATTTGTCCCTAGACATTTGTGGATGTGGAAGGCTCCGGAGGATTCCCAGATTTGGAGAAAATACAGGTATGTTTTAGCCACAGAGATTTTGAGTTTGGCCCAGAAAAACGACTTTTCCCAAACTGTATATTGTGAAACCCAAGACTGTTGTGTTGACTGTTTCTTTAGACTCTCCGTGGTCTACCAGGCCCCCCGGGCCCACCAGGTCCCCCTGGCCCCTCAGCCGGTGGTGTCAGCTCCCATGGGTCAGGCTCTTTCGGGCCCCCTGGACCTCCCGGACAGGACGGGGCCCGTGGCCTACCAGTGAGGACCCTCTCTCTACTATATCTGACGTGACAATATGTTTTGTGCCTAGTTAACTGTAGACAGCACAACTACAGCATTGAAATTAATGTCTTGATTTGTTGACCATTATGTATTGATATCATGCTGTGTTTTTCAGGGGCCCGCTGGTCCACCTGGCAGGCCTGGAACCCCAGGACCCAGTAGCGGAGAGAAGGTATGAGACAGGGAGGAGACTTATTTTATTTTAGCTCAACTGATCATACTAAACTCAGCAAAAAAAGAAACGTCCTCATTGTTAACTGCGTTTATTTTCAGCACACTTAACATGTGTAAATATTTGTATGAACATAACAAGATTCCACAACTGAGACATAAACTGAACAAGTTCCACAGACATGTGACTAACATAAATGGAATAATGTGTCCCCTAAAAGTAAGTCAGTTTCTGGTGTGGCCACCAGCTGCATTAAGTACTGCATTGCAGCTCCTCCTCATGGACTGCACCAGAAACTGGACAGCACATGGATGCACCTCACCCTCCGATCCAACAGGTCCCAGACGTGCTCAATGGGATTGAGATCCGTTCTCTTCGCTGGCCATGGCAGAACACTGACATTCCTGTCTTGCAGGAAATCATGCACAGAATGAGCAGTATGGCTGGTGGCATTGTCATGCTGGAGGGTCATGTCAGGATAAGCCCGCAGGAAGGGTACCAGATGAGGGAGGAGGATGTCTTCCCTGTAATGCACATCATTAAGATTGCCTGCAATGACAACAAGCTCAGTCCGATGATGCTGTGACACACTCCCCCAGACCACGACGGACCCTCCACCTCCAAATCTATCCCGCCCCAGAGTACAGGCCTCGGTGTAATGTTCATTCCTTCGACGATAAACGCAAATCCGACCATCACCCCTGGTGAAACAAAACCACGTCTCGTCAGTGAAGAGCACTTTTTGCCAGTCCTGTCTGGTCCAGCGATGGTGGGTTTGTGCCCATAGGCAACGTTGTTGCCGGTGATGTCTGGTGAGGACCTGCCTTACAACAGGCCTACAAGCCCTCAGTCCAGCCTCTCAGCCTATTGTGGACAGTCTGAGCACCGATGGAGGGATTGTGCGTTCCTGGTGTAACCTGGGCAGTTGTTGTTGCCATCCTGTACCTGTCCCGTAAGTGTGATGTTCGGATGTACTGATCATGTGAAGGTGTTGTTATACGTGGTCTGCAAATTCGAGGAGGATCAGCTGTCCGTCCTGTCTCCCTGTAGTGCTGTCTTAGGCATCTCACTGCACGGACATTGCAATTTATTGCCCTGGTCCACATTTGTAGTCCTCATGCCTACTTGCAGCATGCCTAAGGCATGTTCAAGCAGATGAGCAAGAACTCTGGTCATCTTTCTTTTGGTGTTATTCAGAGTCAATAGAAAGGCCTCTTTAGTGTCCTAAGTTTTCAGAACTGTGACCTTAATTGCCTACCATCTGTAAGCTGTTAGTGTATTAACCATTCTACAGGTGCATGTTCATTAATTGTTTATGGTTCATTGAACAAGCATGAGAAACAGTGTTTAAACCCTTTACAATGAAGATCTGTGAAGTTATTTAGATTTTTACAAACTATCTTTGAAAGACAGGGTCCTGAAAAAGGGGTGTTTATTTTTTTGCTGAGTTTATATATCACTGTATACAGCACAGAACTGGACCTTTGTATAGGGATCCTTTTGAGATGATTGTCTCTTTCTCTCTATCTCTCTCTCATCCGCAGGGAGAAGCTGGTGATCTAGGTCTTCCAGGGCCCAGTGGAGAGAGGGTGAGCTCTCAAATACACCCATACTATCCCACCTCTAAATCTTAAATATATAGCTATTTTCACTTTGACCTTGTTTATTTGGTGCTGTTTGGTGTGGGACTTCTCCTAGAGATCAATAGTCTAAACATGATGTTGGTGGTGGGACTTCTCCTAGAGATCAATAGTCTAAACATGATGTTGGTGGTGGGACTTCTCCTAGAGATCGATAGTCTAAACATGATGTTGGTGGTGGGACTTCTCCTAGAGATCGATAGTCTAAACATGATGTTGGTGGTGGGACTTCTAGAGATCGAAAGTCTAAACATGATGTTGGTGGTGGAACTTCTCCTAGAGATCAATAGTCTAAACATGATGTTGGTGGTGGGACTTCTAGAGATCGAAAGTCTAAACATGATGTTGGTGGTGGAACTTCTCCTAGAGATCGATAGTCTAAACATGATGTTGGTGGTGGGACTTCTAGAGATCGATAGTCTAAACATGATGTTGGTGGTGGGACTTCTCCTAGAGATCGATAGTCTAAACATTATGTTGGTGGTGGGACCTCTCCTAGAGATCGATAGTCTAAACATTATGTTGGTGGTGGGACTTCTCCTAGAGATCAATAGTCTAAACATGATGTTGGTGGTGGGACTTCTCCTAGAGATCGATAGTCTAAACATTATGTTGGTGGTGGGACCTCTCCTAGAGATCAATAGTCTAAACATGATGTTGGTGGTGGGACTTCTCCTAGAGATCAATAGTCTAAACATGATGTTAGTGGTGGGACCTCTCCTAGAGATCAATAGTCTAAACATGATGTTGGTGGTGGGACTTCTAGAGATCGATAGTCTAAACATGATGTTGGTGGTGGGACATCTAGAGATCAATAGTCTAAACATGATGTTAGTGGTGGGACATCTAGAGATCAATAGTCTAAACATGATGTTGGTGGTGGAACTTCTCCTAGAGATCAATAGTCTAAACATGATGTTGGTGGTGGGACTTCTAGAGATCGATAGTCTAAACATGATGTTGGTGGTGGGACCTCTCCTAGAGATCAATAGTCTAAACATTATGTTGGTGGTGGGACAATAGTCTAAACATGATGTTGGTGGTGGGACTCTTCTAGAGATCGAAAGTCTAAACATGATGTTGGTGGTGGAACTTCTCCTAGAGATCAATAGTCTAAACATGATGTTGGTGGTGGGACTTCTAGAGATCGAAAGTCTAAACATGATGTTGGTGGTGGAACTTCTCCTAGAGATCAATAGTCTAAACATGATGTTGGTGGTGGGACTTCTAGAGATCAATAGTCTAAACATGATGTTGGTGGTGGGACTTCTAGAGATCAATAGTCTAAACATGATGTTGGTGGTGGGACTTCTCCTAGAGATCAATAGTCTAAACATGATGTTGGTGGTGGGACTTCTCCTAGAGATCAATAGTCTAAACATGATGTTGGTGGTGGGACTTCTAGAGATCGATAGTCTAAACATGATGTTGGTGGTGGGACCTCTCCTAGAGATCGATAGTCTAAACATGATGTTGGTGGTGGGACTTCTAGAGATCGATAGTCTAAACATGATGTTGGTGGTGGGACTTCTAGAGATCGATAGTCTAAACATGATGTTGGTGGTGGGACTTCTAGAGATCGAAAGTCTAAACATGATGTTGGTGGTGGAACTTCTCCTAGAGATCAATAGTCTAAACATGATGTTGGTGGTGGAACTTCTCCTAGAGATCAATAGTCTAAACATGATGTTGGTGGTGGGACTTCTAGAGATCGAAAGTCTAAACATGATGTTGGTGGTGGAACTTCTCCTAGAGATCAATAGTCTAAACATGATGTTGGTGGTGGGACTTCTAGAGATCGATAGTCTAAACATGATGTTTGTGGTGGGACCTCTCCTAGAGATCGATAGTCTAAACATTATGTTGGTGGTGGGACATCTAGAGATCGATAGTCTAAACATGATGTTTGTGGTGGGACCTCTCCTAGAGATCGATAGTCTAAACATGATGTTGGTGGTGGGACATCTAGAGATCGATAGTCTAAACATGATGTTGGTGGTGGACCTCTCCTAGAGATCGATAGTCTAAACATGATGTTGGTGGTGGGACATCTAGAGATCGATAGTCTAAACATTATGTTGGTGGTGGGACTTCTCCTAGAGATCAATAGTCTAAACATGATGTTTGTGGTGGGACCTCTCCTAGAGATCGATAGTCTAAACATGATGTTGGTGGTGGGACCTCTCCTAGAGATCGATAGTCTAAACATGATGTTTGTGGTGGGACTTCTCCTAGAGATCGATAGTCTAAACATGATGTTAGTGGTGGGACTTCTCCTAGAGATTGATAGTCTAAACATGATGTTGGTGGTGGGACTTCTCCTAGAGATTGATAGTCTAAACATGATGTTGGTGGTGGGACTTCTCCTAGAGATCGATAGTCTAAACATGATGTTGGTGGTGGGACTTCTCCTAGAGATCGATAGTCTAAACATGATGTTGGTGGTGGGACTTCTCCTAGAGATCAATAGTCTAAACATGATGTTGGTGGTGGGACTTCTAGAGATCAATAGTCTAAACATGATGTTGGTGGTGGAACTTCTCCTAGAGATCAATAGTCTAAACATTATGTTGGTGTGGGACTTCTCCTAGAGATCAATAGTCTAAACATGATGTTGGTGGTGGGACCTCTCCTAGAGATCAATAGTCTAAACATTATGTTGGTGGTGGGACTTCTCCTAGAGATCAATAGTCTAAACATGATGTTGGTGGTGGGACTTCTCCTAGAGATCAATAGTCTAAACATGATGTTGGTGGTGGGACTTCTCCTAGAGATCAATAGTCTAAACATGATGTTGGTGGTGGGACTTCTCCTAGAGATCAATAGTCTAAACATGATGTTGGTGGTGGGACTTCTCCTAGAGATCAATAGTCTAAACATGATGTTGGTGGTGGGACTTCTCCTAGAGATCAATAGTCTAAACATGATGTTGGTGGTGGGACTTCTCCTAGAGATCAATAGTCTAAACATTATGTTGGTGTGGGACTTCTCCTAGAGATCAATAGTCTAAACATGATGTTGGTGGTGGGACTTCTCCTAGAGATTGATAGTCTAAACATTATGTTGGTGGTGGGACTTCTAGAGATCGAAAGTCTAAACATGATGTTGGTGGTGGGACTTCTCCTAGAGATCGATAGTCTAAACATTATGTTGGTGGTGGGACTTCTCCTAGAGATCGATAGTCTAAACATGATGTTGGTGGTGGGACTTCTAGAGATCAATAGTCTAAACATGATGTTGGTGGTGGGACATCTAGAGATCGATAGTCTAAACATGATGTTGGTGGTGGGACTTCTCCTAGAGATTGATAGTCTAAACATTATGTTGGTGGTGGGACATCTAGAGATCAATAGTCTAAACATGATGTTGGTGGTGGGACATCTAGAGATCGATAGTCTAAACATGATGTTGGTGGTGGGACCTCTAGAGATCGATAGTCTAAACATGATGTTTGTGGTGGGACCTCTCCTAGAGATCAATAGTCTAAACATGATGTTGGTGGTGGGACCTCTCCTAGAGATCAATAGTCTAAACATTATGTTGGTGGTGGGACCTCTCCTAGAGATCAATAGTCTAAACATGATGTTGGTGGTGGGACTTCTCCTAGAGATCAATAGTCTAAACATGATGTTGGTGGTGGGACTTCTCCTAGAGATCGATAGTCTAAACATTATGTTGGTGGTGGGACATCTAGAGATCAATAGTCTAAACATGATGTTGGTGGTGGGACATCTAGAGATCGATAGTCTAAACATGATGTTGGTGGTGGGACCTCTCCTAGAGATCAATAGTCTAAACATGATGTTGGTGGTGGGACTCTCCTAGAGATCAATAGTCTAAACATGATGTTGGTGGTGGGACTCTCCTAGAGATCAATAGTCTAAACATGATGTTGGTGGTGGGACCTCTCCTAGAGATCAATAGTCTAAACATGATGTTGGTGGTGGGACTTCCTAGAGATCAATAGTCTAAACATGATGTTGGTGGTGGGACCTCTCCTAGAGATCAATAGTCTAAACATTATGTTGGTGGTGGGACTCTCCTAGAGATCAATAGTCTAAACATGATGTTGGTGGTGGGACTTCTCCTAGAGATCAATAGTCTAAACATGATGTTGGTGGTGGGACTCTCCTAGAGATCAATAGTCTAAACATGATGTTGGTGGTGGGACCTCTCCTAGAGATCGATAGTCTAAACATTATGTTGGTGGTGGGACTTCTCCTAGAGATCAATAGTCTAAACATGATGTTGGTGTGGGACTTCTCCTAGAGATCAATAGTCTAAACATTATGTTGGTGGTGGGACCTCTCCTAGAGATCAATAGTCTAAACATGATGTTGGTGTGGGACCTCTCCTAGAGATCAATAGTCTAAACATTATGTTGGTGGTGGGACCTCTCCTAGAGATCGATAGTCTAAACATGATGTTGGTGTGGGACTTCTCCTAGAGATCAATAGTCTAAACATGATGTTGGTGGTGGGACTTCTCCTAGAGATCGATAGTCTAAACATTATGTTGGTGGTGGGACCTCTCCTAGAGATCAATAGTCTAAACATTATGTTGGTGGTGGGACCTCTCCTAGAGATCAATAGTCTAAACATTATGTTGGTGGTGGGACTTCTCCTAGAGATCAATAGTCTAAACATTATGTTGGTGGTGGGACCTCTCCTAGAGATCAATAGTCTAAACATTATGTTGGTGGTGGGACCTCTCCTAGAGATCGATAGTCTAAACATTATGTTGGTGGTGGGACCTCTCCTAGAGATCAATAGTCTAAACATTATGTTGGTGGTGGGACTTCTCCTAGAGATCAATAGTCTAAACATTATGTTGGTGGTGGGACCTCTCCTAGAGATCAATAGTCTAAACATTATGTTGGTGGTGGGACTTCTCCTAGAGATCAATAGTCTAAACATGATGTTGGTGGTGGGACTTCCTAGAGATCAATAGTCTAAACATGATGTTGGTGGTGGGACTTCTAGAGATCGAAAGTCTAAACATGATGTTGGTGGTGGGACCTCTCCTAGAGATCAATAGTCTAAACATGATGTTGGTGGTGGGACTCTCCTAGAGATCAATAGTCTAAACATTATGTTGGTGGTGGGACCTCTCCTAGAGATCAATAGTCTAAACATGATGTTGGTGGTGGGACTTCTCCTAGAGATCAATAGTCTAAACATTATGTTGGTGGTGGGACTCTCCTAGAGATCAATAGTCTAAACATTATGTTGGTGGTGGGACTTCTAGAGATCGATAGTCTAAACATTATGTTGGTGGTGGGACCTCTCCTAGAGATCAATAGTCTAAACATGATGTTGGTGGTGGGACTTCTCCTAGAGATCAATAGTCTAAACATGATGTTGGTGGTGGGACTCTCTAGAGATCAAAGTCTAAACATGATGTTGGTGGTGGGACTTCTCCTAGAGATCAATAGTCTAAACATGATGTTGGTGGTGGGACTCTCCTAGAGATCAATAGTCTAAACATGATGTTGGTGGTGGGACATCTAGAGATCAATAGTCTAAACATGATGTTGGTGGTGGGACATCTAGAGATCAATAGTCTAAACATGATGTTGGTGGTGGGACATCTAGAGATCAATAGTCTAAACATGATGTTGGTGGTGGGACATCTAGAGATCAAAGTCTAAACATTGATGTTGGTGGTGGGACATCTAGAGATCAATAGTCTAAACATGATGTTGGTGGTGGGACATCTAGAGATCAATAGTCTAAACATGATGTTGGTGGTGGGACATCTAGAGATCAATAGTCTAAACATGATGTTGGTGGTGGGACTTCTCCTAGAGATCAATAGTCTAAACATGATGTTGGTGGTGGGACATCTAGAGATCAATAGTCTAAACATGATGTTGGTGGTGGGACTCTCCTAGAGATCAATAGTCTAAACATGATGTTGGTGGTGGGACCTCTCCTAGAGATCAATAGTCTAAACATTATGTTGGTGGTGGGACCTCTCCTAGAGATCGATAGTCTAAACATTATGTTGGTGGTGGGACTTCTCCTAGAGATCAATAGTCTAAACATTATGTTGGTGGTGGGACTCTCCTAGAGATCAATAGTCTAAACATGATGTTGGTGGGGGTGTGAGGATTTTATGCTTATGCTTGTCTCCCTCTAGCAAAACTCTTTGTCTGCCTTCTGCAACTTTTTGACCAGTATCTTTAGTGAAGGTGATGGGTCACAGGTACTACTGGGTCCCCTGCTATTGGTTCCTTGTTTTCATCTGCATACTATTGGTTCCTTGGTTTCGGCTGCATTCATCACATGGGGGAATCAACTCACTGAGAAAAACTCTAATTCCCAGTGTTTCATTATAGGACAAATGGAACATTTGCTTGTTTGTCTTCTGACATAACATCTTAAATAGCATGTCGTTGCTTAAGATATTTTACCATCAGTCTGGATGTTTAATATTGGAACTAAACTATATGCAGTCATTGGTTTTTATAATTGTTTTTTATTATTTTCAATATTGATTTACATTGCTTGTTATAGTAATAATTCAGCTTAAATGTGTTTCCAATTTTGTGGAATGCTTCTTTATTTGTCTGTTAGCATGCTGTGTCAATTATGTCTACATGTAAATGGACTGCTGATTTTTACACACACATCTTTACAATCTCTCTCTGTCTCTCACCTCTTCGCTCCTAACCACCAGGGTTCTCAGGGTGACCCTGGAGTGCCTGGTCAGACAGGGCAGGGGGGCTTGGCTGGGCTTCCTGGGCCCATGGGACCGATTGGGACTCCAGGACCACCCGGACCCCCCGGACAGTCCTACCCTGTGCGTTATGTGAGTACTGTACACAACTCCTGCCACCCACCCAGACTACATCAACTACAGCTTAACCTCCCACCCCACAGCTCTCTTCATTCAAATTGTTACCAAATTGACTACATACTGTATATTTGACTACATATATTTTTGTGGAATTGTCTTTTTTGAACTGTATCTGTGTCCTCTCTGTGTAGGGTGACGGGGAGGGTTCCGGAGTGACGGGGGTCAATGGTGTTGCTGGAGTGATAGGGATTCCAGGACCACAGGTGATCTATACATTGCCATTCACTCATAATTTGGATTGCCTTTACGATCACGTCAACTAAGACATAGTCACATATCCATTGTTTTTCAGGGTCCGCCCGGAATCGCAGGCCTTCCAGTAAGAACCAGGAAATCCCTTTGAATATATTGCTAAGTTTGATTGGAGGCCATATCTTTGTTATATAGCAATGCTTACTGTATTCCTGTCATCATACAGGGAAGATCTGGTTTGCCTGGGCTTTCGGGAGAGAAGGGGAGCGAGGGAGCAAGAGGACGGGATGGAACACCAGGGATGGACGGATTCCCAGGACAATTGGTAGAAGATTCTTATCCCTCAGCCACCTCCCCAGACTCTATTAGAACGTTACTTAGGCTTTAGAGTAACCCACACAAAGTGCACTAACCTATTCTGTTTTGTTTCTTGTGTATACACAGGGAGACAAAGGGGAGAGGGGAGACAGAGGAGAAAGGGTGAGTTACCTACTCCCAATTACCATATTTTGGTGGTTGATTTTTTTCTTTTCTTGCTTCTTTAATCAGAACCGTTTTCAGCTGTGCTAACATAATTGCAAAAGGGTTTTCTAATGATCAATGCGTCTTTTAAAATGACACACTTGGATTAGCTAACACAACGTGCCATTGGAACACAAGAGTGATGGTTGCTGATAATGGGCCTCTCTCTGTACGCCGTTTCCAGCTACAACAGTCATTTACAACATTAACAATGTCTACACTGTATTTCTAATCAATTTGATGTTATTTTAAAATGGACAAAACATTTGCTTTTCTTTCAAAAACAAAGACTTTTCTAAGTGACCCCAAACTTTTGAACGGTAGCGTAAGTCATCTATTGCGTGTCCCATGGCTCTCATGCTGTTGTGTGTGTGTGTGTGGTGTTGTAGGGTGAGCCAGGACGTGAAGGGGGGCCCCCTGGACCTCCGGGAGCCCCTGGCCCACCGGGACAGATCTACCAGACCTCAGGCAGCGTGAGTGTGGCTGTGTACTGTACGGTCTTGTCTGCTCTGGATCATAGTGATGTTTCAGTGACACAACTGACCTACCTGTCTCTGTCTCGTTGTAGTTTGATGGAGTTCTTGGGAATCAAGGACAGGTGAGAATTTGACTCAGCAGACAAGTCACTATGTTACTCTACATGCAGTTTTATAATGTCTTATGTTTTATAGTCACCCTAACCCTTATTTCCTTTTCTCCAGGGAGGACCAGGTCTTCCCGGCCGGGCAGGATTCCCAGTATGTATCAGTATCACACTGCCAATGAACCCACAGTGGAGTGGAGACACTTACCTTGACTGTTTCTAAAGATGTATCACAGTTGAAACACACCAAACGGACAATGTTGATCTAGATGTATAGTGGAGATTGCAGCAAAAACGATTGTATAACATGTTAATGGATTTTTTTATTTTATATATATTTCAGTTGAAACACCTTAATAGTGCTCCCTAATATTTCAAAAAGCAATGTTGTACGGCCTACTAGTTGTATGTTGAAAACTGTCTAAAACATGTTAATGGAACTCTCTTTTAAAAACATACACACACAAGGTTGTTATTTATACTGATCACAACTTCTTCTGTAGGGGCCTATGGGACCAAAGGGAGATACAGGAGAGCCTGGACAGCCAGGATACGCAGCTAAGGTCTGGTAATAACTTAATTCATATCTTGTTTTCTGTACAGTACAGGGAAAATTGCATGAAGTATTGACATGTCTCCACCCTGTGTCCTGTCCAGGGGGAGAAAGGAGAACCTGGTATTATCATGGGGCCTGATGGAAGACCCCTGTACCTGGGAGGGCTGGGGTCTCAACCGGTGAGAAAAACCACACACGAGATTTATAGTTGGTAGAAATACTGTATGTTATTATGCTTGTCCATCTCTTTTATATGTGCCATGCAACATAAAATGTTGATACCCTTTCACCTCTGTGTGTGCAGGGAGAGAAGGGACTCCCGGGACCTGAGGGACCTCCTGTAAGTACTCTCCTTTAACAGTGACATGCTTTGTTTCTGATTAGCCATCGATAACCATGGATGTACTGTATATAGCTCTCTGTTTCTGTAGGGTCCAGCTGGTAGATTTATATTGTTCTGTCTCTATAGGGTCCAGCTGGTAGATTTATATTGTTCTGTCTCTGTCCAGCTGGTAAATGTATATTGTTCTGTTAATATAGGGTCCATCTGGTAGATTTATATTGTTCTGTCACTATAGGGTCCAGCTGGTAAATGTATATTGTTCTGTTACTATAGGGTCCATCTGATAGATTTATATTGTTCTGTATCTATAGGGTCCAGCTGGTAAATGTATATTGTTCTGTCTCTATAGGGTCCAGCTGATAGATTTATATTGTTCTGTCTCTATAGGGTCCAGCTGGTAAATGTATATTGTTCTGTCTCTATAGGGTCCAGCTGGTAGATTTATATTGTTCTGTATCTATAGGGTCCAGCTGGTAGATTTATATTGTTCTGTCTCTATAGGGTCCATCTGATAGATTTATATTGTTCTGTCTCTATAGGGTCCAGCTGGTAAATGTATATTGTTCTGTTACTATAGGGTCCATCTGATAGATTTATATTGTTCTGTCTCTATAGGGTCCATCTGGTAGATTTATATTGTTCTGTCTCTATAGGGTCCAGCTGGTAAAGTATATTGTTCTTTACTATTGTTCTAGATTTATATTGTTCTGTCTCTATAGGGTCCAGCTGGTAAATTTATATTGTTCTGTCTCTATAGGGTCCAGCTGGTAGATTTATATTGTTCTGTATCTATAGGGTCCAGCTGGTAGATTTATATTGTTCTGTCTCTATATAGGGTCCAGCTGGTAGATTTATATTGTTCTGTCTCTATAGGGTCCATCTGTAGATCTATATTGTTCTGTCTCTATAGGGTCCAGCTGGTAAATGTATATTGTTCTGTTACTATAGGGTCCATCTGATAGATTTATATTGTTCTGTATCTATAGGGTCCAGCTGGTAAATGTATATTGTTCTGTCTCTATAGGGTCCATCTGATAGATTTATATTGTTCTGTCTCTATAGGGTCCAGCTGGTAAATGTATATTGTTCTGTCTCTATAGGGTCCAGCTGGTAGATTTATATTGTTCTGTCTCTATAGGTTCCAGCTGGTAGATTTATATTGTTCTGTATCTATAGGGTCCAGCTGGTAGATTTATATTGTTCTGTATCTATAGGGTCCAGCTGGTAGATTTATATTGTTCTGTATCTATAGGGTCCAGCTGGTAGATTTATATTGTTTGTTCTCCAGCTGGTAGATTTATATTGTTCTGTCTCTATAGGGTCCAGCTGGTAGATTTATATTGTTCTGTCACTATAGGGTCCAGCTGGTAGATTTATATTGTTCTGTCTCTATAGGGTCCAGCTGGTAGATTTATATTGTTCTGTCTCTATAGGGTCCAGCTGGTAGATTTATATTGTTCTGTCTCTATAGGGTCCAGCTGGTATATTTATATTGTTCTGTCTCTATAGGGTCCAGCTGGTAGATTTATATTGTTCTCTGTCTCTATAGGGTCCAGCTGGTAGATTTATATTGTTCTGTCTCTATAGGGTCCAGCTGGTAGATTTATATTGTTCTGTCTCTATAGGGTCCAGCTGGTAGATTTATATTGTTCTCTGTCTCTATAGGGACCAGCTGGTAGATTTATATTGTTCTCTGTCTCTATAGGGTCCCTATGGTCCAGCTGGTCTAAAGGGAGATATAGGCATGCCAGGTAGACCGGTAAGTATCTCTGTTCAGCTATTAGCCAAGTGGTGGTGCTCTGTAGCTCAGTTGGTAGAGCATGGCAGCATGGCGCTTGCAATGCCAAGACAGTGAGTTTGATTCCCAGGACCACCCATATGTACAAATATATGCACACATGACAAAGTCGCTTTGAATAAGAGTGTTTGCTAAATGGCACTGAAGTGTGACTTAGAAAGAATCCAAGTGTGCTATTTCCCATTCAGTATTAACATGGTGATGGACTGCTGCTGAATGTGAACCAGTGTGTTGGTTACAGGGCCGTCCTGGGTTGAATGGTGTCAAAGGAGAGAGGGGGGATTCAGCAGGAGGGACTGGAGGATATGGAGTAAGTATGACACCGCTGGTTGGTGATTGATGGGATTCATACATGAAAGACTGTTAGGATGCAACCCAGAGGTCAGCATGTCAAATCATTCATAAAAGCAGTGGTATGATTAGACCGTCATGACCCAGACAGGGCATCAGTTTAACCCAGATTGATCCATGTTTTTAGGGTCCTCCAGGACCACCTGGCCCACCCGGACCCCCCGGGCCAGCAGTACCTCTGGACAGGTTCAATGTGAGTAGATGTCTGATCCAGTATTGTATCTTTCCCAGACGTTGGTGTTGTGAGTTATATGCTGTAGTCAGTCAGGTTTGATAGGGTCTCTTTCCAAGGTACAGTAGTGTAACTCTTCTCTCCTTTGTTCTGTTTCACACTCAGAGGGATGATGTATCACGGTTATATCCTGGTAAGTCAACTCATTCTCATTGGCCAGTCCCACACCATGACATAGAACATTACATGTAAAACGATGTCATGTGTTGGCTTACATGTTGGCCTTTTTCCTCCACCCATCAGACTCCAAAGGAGACAAAGGTGATCGTGGAGTACCAGGAATACCCGGGGTACCAGGTACAGTAAGACCAGCTAGTTATTTACCTCCGCTGGCCTTAGGTGTACTAACACACGAGATTGAGCTGATTGAACTCACGTTCTATCGTCTCCACTCTAGGTCTCACGTCCAACTTTGACATCTACACCTTCAAGGTAAGTGACGTAACGACAAAGGAGCTCTACACTCACAACCCGCCATGCATCTGTATGTGTTTGACGTGAGGTCAAATGACGTGGTGTGTGTGTGTGTGTGTGCGTGTCCCTGCAGAGGGAGATGAAGGGAGAGAGAGGAGACTCGGGGATGAAGGGGGAGAAGGGCGAGCCAGCCGGAGGATATTATGGTGGCGGTTACGGTGGACAGGGTGGTCAACCTGGACCTCCAGGACTTCCGGTAAGAATAACCACTGAACAACAGCCATTTTATTTTACTGCATTCTCCACGTTTAATCAGTGCCTTGCATCAAAAGACATGTACAATGGAATTTAATTAGAAAGTTTTAATGAGCAAGATCTATCGATCTCCAGGGGCCAAAGGGAGAGTCCATCATCGGTCCTTCAGGGCCCCAGGGCCCTCCAGGTAACCCAGGAAGAGAGTACGAAGGCAGGCAAGGGAACCCAGGCCCACCGGGGCCCCCCGGACCTTCAGGATCATCCTCCTCACCTGGAGCCTACAGGCCAACACAGAGTGAGGCGTACTCTCTCGCACACACACTCATACATAAAGTACATAGGCAGGAACACAACTTTCTGGTGACATGAAGTACAGTAGCTCCTTGGTTAACAGCTTCAATGAATGTGATCTTTTTACATCTCAGCCATCAGCATCCCTGGACCTCCGGGCCCTCCTGGCCCACCTGGAACTGATGGACACTCCTCTGGGGTGAGTCTGTTAACCCCTCCATTCCTAGTGTAGGGTCTAGGAGGTTAGGGCCTGTTTCTGGACAGGGCCTCACTGTGATGATATATACACCACTTCCAGGATGTGGCATCATTTAGCTCCTTGTCGTCCACGTTTGAACAGGTGATGGTGCTGAGGTCATATGACACGATGACAGCCACAGCCAGACGACAGGCAGAGGGGCGTTGGTGTATCTGGTCGACCAAACAGACTTTTACATCAGAGTACGAGATGGCTTCCGGCAAATCCAGGTGCAGTGTTTACCGGTGTAATGGATGCAAGCCACTATATTTATAAAATACAACACCTTCATCCTTTGTTAATGTTTACATGATTAACTTGGAAGTTTTACCTTTCAGCTTGGACCACACATAGCTTTACCCCCTGCCCAGGTAAGTCGTTGGAAATGTGCACTTGAGAAATGCTGACAAACTATTGTGACAGTGAAGGAATCACTTAATGAAGTTATTAATCACATTAGTGAATCTTATTGACATGATTTCTCTGCCTGTATCCATCTGAAGGGTAATGAGGTAGCAGCAGTCGACCCTCCTCCAGTGGTCTACTACCAGCCAGACCATCCCTCTAACACGGCCACAGAGCAACCCCCCAGACAGCTAGACCCCCACCAGCCACAGCCTGAGGGACAACACCCTGTTCACCCCGACCCACGTTACCCGACTCACCCGGATCCACGCTACCCAGCCCAGCCTGATCCACGCTATCCAGCCCAGCCTGATCCACGCTACCCAGCCCAGCCAGATCCACGCTATCCAGCCCAGCCAGATCCACGCTATCCAGCCCAGCCAGATCCACGCTATCCAGCCCAGCCAGATCCACGCTACCCAGCCCAGCCAGATCCACGCTACCCAGCTCAGCCAGATCCACGCTACCCAGCTCAGCCAGATCCACGCTACCCCTCACATTCAGACCCCAGATACCCCTCACACACTGATCCACGGTACCCCAGTTATACAGACCGACAGCACAACCCTGACCCTGTCCAGCCCCAGCCAGCCCCTGTCCCACAGAACCCAGTTTACACAGACACCCGCTACCCTGTAACCCCACAACGCAGACCCAGACCCCCTGAGACCCCCAGCCACCAACACACGTCAGGCCCAAGCGTGAGTAGCCAGTGATTTAAATGTCATAAATGTAACCTAAAAACATGCCACTGCTGAAATACTTCTGATTGTGGATGTGATGGGAAGCACGTTTTTAAAGACTTCTTCTTTCCTTCTGCAGATTCACCTGGTCGCCCTGAACGCCCCCCAGGGGGGTAACATGCGGGGTATCAGAGGGGCAGACTTCCTGTGTTTCAACCAGGCTCGGGCCATTGGGCTGAAGGGAACCTTCCGGGCTTTCCTCTCCTCCAAGCTCCAGGACCTTTACAGCATCGTCCGCAAGTCAGACAGAGACCGCATGCCCATCGTCAACCTAAAGGTACAGTCGGCTAAGACTGAGATGCATTTTCAGCTTCATTCAGAATCCCAGTATCATTCCATATAATTTAAGTAATTGGCAGCAACCGTCCCAAACCATTTGTCTGTCCCCTCTATAGGATGAGGTCCTGTTTGACAGTTGGGAGGCCATCTTCAGTGACTCAGAGGGCAGAGTGAAGGACAACGTACCCATCTACTCCTTCGATGGCAAAGACATTTTCACAGACGGCACATGGTGATAAACTACACTTCTACATATCACTCACTATACACAAAATATCAAAACCTCTCTTTTTACAACACCCATAAGGAGGCATTGATAAGTTATGTCAAGTTAACAGCTGAGAAAGTGAATGGAAGCAAAAATATGATGATTCATCCCTTCATCTCGTTCTCTCCCTTACTCCCTCTCCTCACCCAGGCCAGACAAGATGATATGGCACGGTTCGACCAGCAGGGGGCACGGCCAGGTGGATAACTACTGTGAGACTTGGCGTATAGGGGAGCGTGTGCTGACAGGCATGGCCTCCTCTCTACAGGGGGGCCAGCTCCTCCAACAGAGAACCAGCAGCTGTCACAGCTCCTACGCCGTGCTCTGCATCGAGAACAGCTACATCGGACAGTTCAAGAGATAGGACTGACCGACCAAACGCACACACACACTACAGCCAGATCAAAGAGATAAGACTACAGCCAGATCAAGAGACCGACCAAACGCACACACACACTACAGCCAGATCAAGAGATAAGCCCAATGAAAAACACACAAACACATCAGCCAATCCAGGAGGCCTAACAAAATGTACCTACCAGTGGAGGCTGGTGACTTAAATAAATAGGAGGATGGTAGACCCAGGGTATTGGTGTGGAACGCACAGGGACAACAAAGTGTGTTTCAAAAATCGTCAATGACTAATTATTTTAACCTAAAGCATTTAATAAAGACATTTATAGTACACTATTATGGGGAATGGGAATGAGGGCTGCTTACAGTGTTGGAAAGGGACCACAGCAGTGATTGAATGAGGGTATGAGGCATGAGTTGAGGTGTTCAGAGGCTTGACCAGTGCAGGACAGGATTTGCCTAGAAAGACAAACAATAACACAACACACTACACAGTTAGACAAAAGAGCTCAGAATGAGTTAGTCTAAGCAAAGAGCAAAATCATTGATGTGTAATAATGTGATTGTGTTTGTGATTGACTCTACATACAGTAATGAGAGAACATTGATAGGGGGACTTACAGAGCTTGGAGAGGAAACATTCAATGTGCCAGTGGATGAGTGGGAACATGAGACATGGATTCAGTTCATGTCAGGAGATAGTTGACAATGGTGGTGGAGTGATCATCACCTCTTAATCAGGGAACAAGGAGGGGACTTCCCTGGAAATACAAATAGCAGATACATTCCATTACAGCTGCGCCGTCATAGGTTTGGACAACAAGTTTCTCTATGAAGTTACACTCCGACATCTCAAAATTCATTAAGTCAAACACAGACTGCGGCGCATCTCGCCCACTTCACACATCAAAGTAGCCCAAGAAACGTTCCTGATTAAAGCCCTGATCATCCAAATACCTGACCATAACTGACAACTCCAAGCAGACTGGTGGCACCATAGGTCCCAGAGCGTGGGGTAATTTTTACCCCCTGGAGCCTGGCGTTTTTCCTTATATGGTAACCTAACTAGGGAAACTCTGGACCCTATAAAGTATGCCACTGATTAATTAGTTGTAAAAAAAAGGTTGATCAGACTGAAATATAGTCTCGTTTTCATCCCATACAACATGTCCGATTTCTAGCGTTTAGGTGTGCCTAGGCTGCTGCAACATTTGTCATGAGTTTTTACTTGATTGTGTTCTTTGCTCAATAAATACCGGTGGAAAGAGGAAAGCTTACTTGAGTGCACGCGAAAAAATGTGCTGTGTCAACCTCTCTCTTTAATCGAAATATTTATGGATGATGCGATGAAGCTATCAAATCATTCTGAATTGTTTTCGTCATCCTAGAAAAAACAAGTCGAAAGGTCGATATGTTCAACAAGTAAAGCATTCTAACGTGCAATTAATTACCTCTGCAAGCTCCTTGTAGTTGCCCTTGTTGGCGGGAATTTCCCCTCTCGTCATGTCCTCTTATCGATGCAGCTTATTCCCAGAAGCTTGAATGTCGGCATTTATATTCTCCCTGCTTTTGTTTTGCCGTTTAGCTGAACGATCGATGTTCTTCAGGTCACTGTACCCACCTTTTGACCAAGGCTCAGACTTTCCCTAAAGCAGGCATGGCCAGCAATACAGGCAGCTTGATGAAAGGTTCCCTGTTACCAGCTTTACTTTTGATACCAGTTGGTATTTGAACGCCCTCACCTTTTCATCTTTCTTCATGAAACTGATCTCAGGCAGTGGTCGACCCTCCCTTTTCCGTGTACCCCAGAGAATGAAAGGGGTTCTTCAACAAAGTCCACAAACCGCACACTTCACGCTGGTAGATAGCTAGCTACTGAAGTTAACGAGGCCAACTTTAAAAAAAGTTCAATCAGTTGCTAGCTGGACACAAAAATTAAGTTTTAAAACCAAGAAAACAATTTACATACCTCTTCTGTCATTTGAAAAAAACAAATTTGAATTGAATAAAATACCAAAAATGCTCAACTATCACTGTTCACTCTTAATCTCTATCCGACAATGTCACCAAGCTTCTCAACACAGAATCTCCATAATGCTCTGTGGCACAATCCCAATACAACACACTTTGTTCTCTGATCCTAAAAGCTTTGATCGGTTGGAGGACTTCCTCTGGAGGTGGTCATAATTACCATGTATGTCTATGGAAGGGGGTGAGGCCTACAAGCCTCCTAGGTTTTGTATTGAAGTCAGAGGAGGATGGAAGCTAGCTGTCCTCCGGCTACACCATGGTGCTACCCCAGACAGTGCTTTTGAAGTTACTGTAGACCATTGCAAAACAGTGTATTTTAATCTATTATTTGGTGACATAAGAATATATTTAGTATAGTTTTATCTAAAAGGTATAACTTGAATGTTTCTAATGTTTACATTTTTATGAAATTCACTGAGGATGGAGCCTCCACTGATACGTACACACACACACACACACACACACACACACACACACACACACACACACAATGGTGCTTTGTATATAACAGCTACATTCCCCTTCTCCAATACACTCAGTCCAGCTGGCCAAATAGGACCATATATCCATAATATGGGGTTGATCAAGAACAGCGACAACCAGGCTAAGAGATGGACCACCCTCCAAGCCACCCCCTTTTTACACTGATCGCAGCTGACTAAACAGCCCACCCCGACCCCCTGCACATACGTCTAAATCTGTGTTCTGTAAACACCTCAACACTGTGGTTTTCAGTAGAGTTTGTATTCATTCCACTTCTCCTTTCACTGTCCACTTCAGAAAGCCATGTTCATTGGGGGTTAGATAGCAGACTATCACAATGTACATTTATTTTTTTGTGGTCTTGCCCTCAAAAGCATAATACCTGCACTGTAGAAAGTCTATAGCCTTTTAACAGTTTGCCCTAGAATCAAACCACACCTACATATTAAACAGGACACATTCTATTCTGAGTCCAACAAGCTAATTGTTGCAGTATTGTACATTAAATGTTTATTATCCAATGTTGTAATTTTTTATTCACTTTACATTTTGTTGTAATCAGTACATATAACCAGTTTTTGAAGCACTATCTATAACATTGCCGTAAATGTTGGATGGTTTTATTTTTCTAGCGGACATCAAAAGGGAACAGGATATTTCAAATGTTTTGATAACAAAAGGAGTATTTATTTTGCGCTTAACATTTTGTTAAGTAGTTTTAACATTCACACTTTTCAGTAATGTACTCCATGGATCTATGTAATGACAGAGGAAGAGATGAGTCTGGGCCAAGAATCATGACATTTTGTATCAAAAATCTAACTACTATGTTTTTGTTTTGCAATGTCCTTTTGCGTTTTCAAAATCCTCAAAAGTGCTCTTAAGTGTTTTTCATGTCTAAGCACTGTGATGGAAATTAAATAAGGCTTTTAATCCAAAGACCAAAGCATTGCAGCTCACTGAATGAACCGGTGTATGACCCTGGTGAGGAGTTTCCTGAGGTGACATGTACTGTGCCATCTCTCTCAATGTCATCAATGTTTATTGCAAACAAATGCTACATTGTTTTTCCAAACTGATTTATTTGTAAATCAAAAAATAAAATGTTGACATAAATCTTTTTTTTTTTTACAGCAACAAAATAGGTTCACAGTCATTCACCCAAAGTGTATTTTCGGCATTGATTGAAGTCAGTGTGACAATAATAAACATGAACAATTCTGACAGTTAACGTTACAAATCTTATCCTATACCGAACTCGTTGGCTAGTATACTGCACGGCATATAGACCATTAGGTGCAATTAATCTCATACCTTTGTATTTGTTTACGAGGCCATATGACCATGTAAAAATCATTGTATACTCTACAACCTCATCACTATAGGCTGAAACCTACCTTGAGATATGACCTTTTAAATCAATTCGAGAATAGTGCAAAGTTCAAGTTGCATATCTCGTGTTCCGGACCCATTGTACATAGCGTTCTCAAGTTAAGTGCTTGTAATTGTTCACACACATCTTTTATCCACCCTACATGTAATTAATAGACACTCAACTACTATAGTCTATATTCTGACATGATTTCTCAGTTTTGTAGTAAGATGGTCCTAAGATTACTCAAGGGGAGGGGAATTCAGCAAACCACTTCCTATGCACAGCAATTAAATTAAACTAAAGGCAACTTCAATAAAAACAATTGGTTAGGAGTAATCTGCATTTATGGGCGTACTTTAAGTATGGTATAAACACATTTAGAATGTAAAGGGTACACCAGATATGAGTTCCCAGAGTTGTCAGATTCCAAAGAATAAACATAGGTCTAAAAGATATTTACATTTTTCAAATTCATTTTGCATTTATTTCCTGTGACAAACATTTAAGAAAACCCAATTTCACTCTTATGCACAGATAAATAAATTGTTCCATTAAAACAGTAGTTCCCAAACTGTGGGATGGTATGCAGAAAAGAGAACGGACCTATATATTTTCAATAATAGCCTATAATCTGAGAATTTACAATCAACAAAATAAAAGCTAGACAATCAGGCCTCCACTGATGTTATGTTGGTGCATAAAAAAAACAGCCATGTCATAATGCATAGAATTGCATGAAATTTGCTTAAAAGCAAACAAAATTTCAGCTCCATGGCAAAATGCATAGAATTGCAGGAAATTGTTTTTAAAATTGCAATTTTTTTATTTCAGCTCCATGGCAGGATGTGGAAATGCAGGGATTAGCTTTGAAACGGCAAAATAGTGTCCGCTGCCAAGATCATATTTTGTATTTATGCTTTGGTCTGTGTACGTTTTTTTTTACCACTCAACCCTTATGGTGGGTGGAGACTCAAAACACAGCTCAATTGGTGGGTCACGAAGCAAAAACGTTTGAGAACCCCTGCATTTAAACAATACAAAATAGCTCATTCGAAAATTCTGGAAAATAACATGCAGAATTAAGGTCTGCCAGCTCATTGCTAAATCCTCAAAACTCATTCGCAGTAGTTCATAACAACTATATTCCAGTTTACACATTCACATTCATGTGGGCTTCCTATTAGAAAAGATGACAATGAACATATGATTAGCACTGCTGGGGGAGAAAATACAAATCTGCATGAAAACATTTCAACAAAAATAGGGGAGAGTGGGGTAGGTTGAGCCACCCTTGTTTCTAGGAAACCATACAGAAAATGTTATAATTTGACCAAATATCTAGGAAGAGGGTCATCATTTCATTGAGTCTGAAGGAAGAAACCACATGAAAAAAGTTAAGTAAAAAAGAAAAGATTTTCAGCAAGTCAAATTATTTTCTGTTATAGAGGTTTCATGATGCTTGTATCTAAAGCAAAGTAGATCATTAAGATTATTCTATACATAAGCATGAAATTATTGTATCTGTGTGTGCTAATATAATCCAAATGTTTGCCTTGGGGTAAAAGTTGAGCCAATTGAAGTGTTTTCTTCCCAGGCATAATGCAAGGCATTATCGCTGGGATATGAGGTAACAGGGCCTGGCCAATGTTAAAATATATATATATATATATATGAAGTACAAAGTGTTTGTTAGGAGCCTGTGTTAAAAAGGTGCTTAAAATTATTAAAAGAAAAAGCAATTGTGTTCGGGAAATAAAGATAGATAGATATTTTTAAAAGGTATTGGTAATATTTCATTCAGAGACATTTCTATGCGGCTTAACTTGACCTATTCCGTGGCTCAATTTACCCGAATCCCGGGGTAAATTGTGCCAAGAGACCACTTATTTCCCCAGACAACCTATGTTTTCAAAACTGTAAAGTTTACATGAATTTGGATTATTTCCAGGGATACACAACATCCTGAAATATATGTAGATACCTTTGTTAGAAAGAATACAATAGATCTCCTAGTGATGCTGAATGTAAAAATGGCTCAACTTACCCCACCTCCCTTAAGCAAAACTATACACAAAATGGTAGCTAAAACACTTCCTGACACAAGGTGCATTGAATTACTCACTGGCAGCAAGCATAACTTGTTCTCAACTGGCCTACCTGGTTAAATAAAGGTGAAATCAAAAAATCCACTGACATGGTTAGTTTGAAGGCCCTAAAACAATTGGCATCTGCTTTGTTCACAAGCAATCGCTGATTAAACCTAAGACAATGGGAGTGTAGTGAACATACACACAAAGGGCTTCATTTAGAAAATATTTTTACACTTTTCAAAGAAAAATCTTCAGGAAGATTCTGCAGCCCAAAAATGCACCCTGTCACGTGTCTACTTAATCTAAAGTAATGCTAATGTGATCACATAGTAATCATGATCCTGTGGGGCACACCTCTCTCACTGGAGGACTTCTGTACAGCTAACAATAGACACACAGATTCAAAAATATGGTTTTCGCTAATCAATACAATTGCAGCAATTGTCGAGAATTCCTAATGATCGAAAAACAGTGAATCATTTGCTGAATATAACAGGCTACTGTTCCATCAGTAGAAGAAGTAGTCCAGTAGAATTAGTTGGACTGTTTCTGTAGATAATTTCCTATTGGTCCCCTCTAATTGAGATGATTATTTTCTCAGTCAGAGTTACGAAAACAAACATGCTTTAACATCAGGGAACATATGATTACCCTGTATTTGGAAAACTCTGAACATCCCCCGTGGATAACACCATTTGGGATGTTTCTGGGATGAGAAGAGAAAAGCAGCCACTACATAGTACATGTCAACAGTCTCTCTGAGAACATTAGGCTGACAACTAGGCCCAAACTCTGACTATTAAAAACAAAACACTGTTTTGAGTGAGAAGTAGGGATTGGTCTAAAGCCGAAAAAGAAAATTCCTTAAATGTACCTACTACAGTAGCTATATGCTGGTCTATTGTACTTCGAAAACAATGTTGAGGCAGGTTTCTTAGGATGCAAACCTTCCCAAACAGCCTAATTCATTCTCTTAGAGGTGCTCCCACAATGTGATTTGTACCGCATACAAGGTCATGTATTGCTACTTACAAGCAGTGGTGTAAAGTACTTAAAAATACTTAAGTACTACTTAAGAAGTATCTGTACTTTACTATTTATATTTTTGACAACTTTTACATCACTACATTCCGAAAGGAAATAATGTACTTTTTACTCCATACATTTTCCCTGACACCCAAAATTACTTGCTATATTTTGAATCCTTAGCAGGACAGAAAAGTGGTCCAATTCACACACTTATCAAGAGAACAACCCTGGTCATCCCTACTGCCTCTGATCTGGCGGACTCACTAAACACAAATGATGTCTCAGTGTTGGAGTGTCCCCCTGGCTACTGATGAAGAAAAAATGCAATTGTGCCATCTGGTTTGCTTAATAAGTCATTTGAAATAATTTATACTCTTACTTTTTTATACTTAAGTTTATTTAAAACCAAATACTTTTAGACTTTTACTTGAGTCATTTCTATGAAGGCATCTTTACTTTTAATCAAGTATGACAAGTTGGTACTTTTCACCGCTGCTTACAAGACCATTAGGCTCGATCGAGTGAGCTTTTTATTATCTTGTAGTAATGTAGGTGGGCCCTGCCTGTATTTCTTAAAAAAAAAATAATGTATTCCATAATAACATCCTTTTGGTGAACTGAATACACGTTGGATATAACAGATAAGGCACTAAGGGCTGAGAACAGTGACTGTTCACTAATACTGGTAAACTACACTCCCCCAACACATCCAACGAAGTGTCATGAGGTCTCGACTCACCTCTAAGTCTCATCTGTCCTTGTGCAGTCGTGTGGAAACCGTAGCAGAGATTCCCAGACCGTTTGGGACCACTCAAAGTCAGTGTAGGGGGTTTAGGTGTTGATGTAAAGATGACACAATGTTCAAGGGTTAGTTAAGGATTTTGGCAAGGAGACCCTTTATCAACTTCCACACAGTCAGATGAACTCATGGATACCATTTTTATGTCTCTGCATCCAGTATGAAAGAAGTTAGAGGTAGTTTCGCGAGCCAATGCCAACTAGCGTTAGCTAGCGCAATGACAGGAAGTCTACAGGGACAACTTGCATGCTAGCTGTTCCGATAGACTTCCAGTCATTATGCTAACGGAAGTTAGCAATTTGGCTAACGCTAGTTAGCAAATTCCTTCAAACTGCATCTGACTCTGAATCTGACTCTGCCAACATACCAGAATATACCAGAATATTCCTTTCAGGCCTTCACGTTGTTCCCATTGGACAGAGGTTCCGTCTCTGAGGGGTTTGATGGTACGGAACATAGCTCAGTGGGCGTGGCCTGGTCTGTGTCCCCTCCCCCTCCTGCCGATTGGTTCCTGTAGTGGCGAATGATGACCCAGGCAGCACAGCCCAGGTAGATAACCGTCAGCAAGGCAAAGTAGAAGAAGTAGACCAGGAACTATTGGAGAACAGAACAGCACTCATTAGAAAACATATGGTGTTCCCATATGGGTGACGTCATCTTGCAGGAAGTTGTCTGAGCGTGGTTGTAATCAGAGTGTGTGTGACTGACCTGGGAGTGCACGTCTAGTCCCAGACCCTTCTTGTCAGAGACGATGAGGGTGATGATGGTCTTCAGAACGGTCGCCAGGAAAGTGTTGACCCCAAACACCAGGGCACACAGCTCCTTGGTGAGCGGAGCGATCTGGAAACTACAAACACCACAACAGGATAGTCGGCAAATTAAATGTACAGCCTAAAGTAAGAAAGACGTGACAGTTCTATTTGACAATGCATTCATGCACTGTACACGTCTGAACATGAAAATCCCCAAATCCCATTATACGTATACAACGACTTTAAATAAAAGTAGACCTAAAGAAACGTACATGGCGATGGGCACGAGGAACTGGTAGAAACCCTTGAAGAGGGAGTAGGCCACATAGCAGACCCAGATGTTGCTGGTGGTCCCCATGAGGAGCAGCAGGCCAGCCTGTAGAGCCGTGATGACGCCGATCACCAGCTCAGACCACACGTTCCAGCGGATCTTCACGAAGCCCGCCGCAAACGACGTGATCGCACCTGGGACAGAGTTAACGAGGTGGAGTTAGTCGAAGAAGATAAGCTGACTAAATTAATGACTGAGTAGGTGATTAAGGCTTGGGGAACTTCATTTAATAAATGCTGTGTGTGTGTGTGACTCAGGGTCACAGTTTGACATTATCATATCAAGGCAAACAGAGGGGATTGCTGGTTCAGTAAGCCTTTATGTTATTATTAGGCATCAATAAAATAATTATACTAAATGACTATGGGGAGCAGCACATTGTCTGGCGTCATCTCCTGTGTGATCAACATCTAAAACATTGTCATCTTCCACCACCTTTCAACAGAAAGTGACTGGTTAGTCTTCTGTTGTCTCACCACATTCTGCTTCATGGGAATTCCTCTTCCTAGATTGATGGGCTTTGTATGTCTCCTGTCCTTGTCAGCTGTTTAGGTCATGTAATTTCAGTCATAATTAAATAATTGGAGAGGGGTCAGTCTAAAACAGTGTTTCCCAACTCCAGTCCCCCCAACAGTGCGCATTTTTGTTGTGGCCCCAGACAAGCACACCTGATTCTACTTGTCAACTATTGAATCAGGCGAGTTAGCCTGGGGCTACAACAACGTGTGTTGGGGGTACTGGAGGACTGGAGATGGGGAAACCCTGGTCTAAGACAACTCATTTGACTGAGAAAATATGTACCTTGAAGCATGTTACCATGGTGCTCTCACTACTACCTCTGCCAACTGCTGTAGGGGTGTTAAAATTTTGTAGGAATCATTGACTTGGAGAACACAGGCTCCAACCCTGTCAGACAGTAAAGACCCAGGTGAATGCTACATATTGGTTATTAAAACACTTGTATACCTGGCTTTGGAGGGCCTTTGTACCCAGACTAAAACCTAGGGAAATGGATCCCTCACCCAGTAGTGTGGAGACAGCCTCCACCCCTCCGTTGTAGACGTGTTTGTTCTCCGTGGCGGGGTACACCTTGTTCCACAGGACATGGATGTACAACAGCACCAGGTAGTAGCCAGCGGAGTTGAACACCCACCACAGGCTCCACAGTCTCAGGCTGGGCCTCCGCGGCACGTTCCTCAGCTCCTTCAGCATCTGAATAAACACAGAGTCCCTCCAGGAGGAACCAGAGCTGAGAGGGGCCAGGGAGGGTGTGTCACCCGAACCCAAGCCCGCTTCGCCCTGCTTCATCCTGGCCAGCTCCGACTGTGCGGCAGCCTGCTCCTGGAGGTTCCTCTGGGCAGCATGGTGGGCCCTGTTGAAGAACAAGGACCTTTTGGGCCAGGGCAGGCAGACGGAGAGCACCAGGCCAAAGGACACCAAGGCCAAGGAGACAGCACTGAGCGTGGCGAAGGAGAGCCTTCCCACAGATATCAGCACCTGGCCCAGCACCGAACTGGCAAACACCCCCATGAGGACACAAGAGCGCGAGTAGCTGGCCACACGTTGGTAGAGCTCTGGGGTGACCAGGGAGAAGATATAGGAGGAGTAAGCCACGCGTGCTGCCATGGTGATGCCGTAGAAGAACTCCATGAACTGCATCTCTAAGAGGGAGGAGCCCAGGAGGAGGAGGAGCCAGATGGCCACATGGCTGAGACTGGAGAGGACCAGGACGGGCTTGTAACGCAAGACGTCTGTCAGGAGGAAGACTGGCACCAGCACCGCCATGTAGGAGTAGGACAGGATCGGGTTGATCTCATTGGTCACCTGGAGGAAGAGAATGGCGGATATGAGAGGGGGAGACCACATAGAAGAGACAGAGGACTACGTGGAATCTAATTCTCCTTGTAAAAAGTTGCAGCTGAAGGCTCTATAAATGTGCCGGCAGGTGTTCTCAAATGGCATATTTAGGCTAGTTTCCTGTGAGTCCTCGAACACTGACAAATGCACATGCCTCATATGGTGTTCAGAATAACCTTGTCGCTGTGCTGACACCTTTTGCCAATGCAACAACGTTAATCCCCGTCTACAGGAAATGAGGGGAGCAAAAACCTTCACTGCTCCCATTCATTTGAACTAATGCTACATTGTAGGCAAGGACACCTTCCAATGAGTCTGCAGACTTCAGGCCATTAGGTTCATTAGTTTATACTGAGCCAGACAAGCCTACAGTAACCAATCAGAAAAAGAGACTGCCCTAATTTGTAGGAATGTGAACTTTGACCATACTGAGGAGGGGTTACTGCACTCACACTGTGATAGCCTTATTACAGTCCAGTGGGTTCCATGACTAAGGAACACTGGTTCAATTATTTTAGGATTGAGCGGTTGTAGTTCAAGCTCCTAGTATAAATTCAGATGGAACACGTGTCAGCTGATATAGCTTATATCAGGGTTGTCCTTCTACTTGTCATACAAGGCTATAGCCTCCAGCGCAGGACATTGTCTTTCATATCCCTCAAAATCAATTGGGCCTCAGGTTGAACTGACATGCCCTGCCCTTTAAATATATATAATTTTCTTTGTACATTTAACCTTTATTTAACTCGGCAAGTCAGTTAAATAAAGGTTAAATACATGTTTTTTTATTCAGTAGAAGACCGATAGCAATAGTTGACACGACTAACAAAATATTTGTTTACTAAGCAAGAGTGAAGATAAGTTTCTCGATCCTTCCTACTAAATCAAATCCAGAGTCGGCTTTCTATTCCGCAACAAAGCCTCCTTCACTCACGCTGCCAAGCTTACCCTAGTAAAACTGATATCCTACAAGAGATCCTCGATCGCAAGATGTCATCTACAAAATGGCTTCCAACACTCTATCAGCAAACTGGATGCAGTCTATCACAGTGCCATCCGATTTTGTCACTAAAGCACCTTATACTACCCACCACTGAGACTTGTATGCTCTATCGCAAGGCTGGCCCTCACTACATATCCATATCGCCAGACCCACTATTACAGGTCATTTACAAGTCCATGCTAGGTAAAGCTCCGCCTTATCTCAGTTCACTGGTCACGATGGCAACACCCATCCATAGCACGCGCTCCAGCAGGTGTATCTCACTGATCATCCCTAAAGCCAACACCTCCATTTGCAAGAGATCCATATTCAAAGAGTTCCAGTACTCTGCAGCCTGTGACTGGAACCATATTGCAAAGATCCATTTGAAGTTGGAGAATTTTATCTCCCTCACCAACTTCAAACATCATATCCGAGCAGCTAACAAGATCGCTGCAGTTGTACATAGTCTATAGGTAAATAGCTCACCCATTTTGCCTACCTCATTCCCATACTGTTTTTATACTGTTTTTATTTATTTACTTTTCTGCTCTTTTGCACACCAATATCTCTACCTGTACATGCCCATCTGATCATTTATCACTCCAGTGTTAATCTGCAAAATTGTATTATTCGCCTACCTCCTCATCCTTTTGCAAGAGATCCACATTGTATATAGACTGCCCATTTTTTTCTACTGTGTTATTGACTTTTAATTGTTTACTCCATGTGTAACTCTGTGTTGTCTGTTCACACTGCTATGCTTTATCTTGGCCAGGTCGCATGCTATTCTGCAAATGAGAACTTGTTCTCAACTAGCCTACCTGGTTAAATAAAGGGGAAATAAAAAAATAAAAAAATAAAAATAGTGCTCCAAAATGATTTAATATCATACCATCTTAAAAAAAATATTGATGTGCAATATCCATTTAAAGAGATCCATATTGCATGCAATATTTTATTTCCATGGACGTTTTTAATAAAACCATTTTTCTCCTCTTGCGGCTGCTTCCCCTGCAGCAGACATGGTGCAGTTTTCCTCCTTGCTGTTAGATTCACTGTAAGTTCGCATGCTATTCTGCTAGTGATAATATTGTATTGTGAGGTCCCTGGCAATTCCCAGCCCTACTTTGTAATATAAGTTATTCCATTTCTATGATTCCAACAGTTCACCCAAGTATTTGATCTTTAACGTCAAATCGCAACATTTGGTAAGAAAAAAAACATTCTCAACTCGATTATTCGCACACATTGTGCAGCCCTACCTCCTACACATCTACCCACCCTTAAAAACTGTGGTCAACTTAAGAGACACACACACAGATAGTTGCATACACAAACTGCACTCTCACGCAAAACACACCACACAAACATTCCAATCTGTTATAGGGGGATGACTGCATCACTGACCTGTTCCCTGGTGAAGTTCTTCTCCATGCTGAGCAGGTTTGGTGTTATAAAGGGCTCCCCAGGCTTCAGCTGCACCATAAACCCATAGAAACACAGGAACACCACCGACAACTCCCAGGTCCGGGCGGTCTTGGTCTGGCCGTTTGAGGGGTCCTCAGGTGGGGGAAGAGCCATCTCGGGGTCAGGCTCTCCAGGGGAGGTCTCCTTCAGGTCAAGTTCAGCCTCTTCCTCCACAGCCCTGTCCCCACTCACCATAGCATCTTTGCCCACCATGGTAGTGGCCTGACAGTGGACACTGGGGTCCCAAGTCTACCTCTGACTGTATAAAATGACTAAGTGGTATTGCTATAGTGAAGAGGCTTGGTATAGGAATTTTCATAGAAACCAGAGAGTAGGGCCTAAACCACCAATTCAGATGTTCTAAGCAGACAATGAGTAGAGATTCCTGTTAACACTCTTCCCTTACAAGTTCCACAAAGGATCCAGTGTTAAACATTAGAGGGGGTGAGAGGGAAACCTTTCACAATGACGAACATGGAGTTAAAGTGCTACCTGCAGCCATTTTCATACTCTATGTATGAGACAAGGTCAACCTTTGCTCCATTCCATGGATTAACAATGATTGAAAGCAAGCTAGTTTACAGCTGGACCTCTGGTCTGTTTGAACCTGTAAAATACAATAATGGTTGCAAATAGTCACTCAAAGTTTGTTTTCTGACAGAGTGCTTTATTCTTCATTATTTTGTGGGATGGTGCTCAACCAAACTCCCTATGTCCAAAGCGGTCCTTTCCCGGGCAGTGACATCAAATCACACGTATTATAGTAACAACCATGGTAAACAACGACCCTAACAGATCTGAGCTGTCAGGTAACGAGTATTATTTGGGTGCAGTCAGTGTATGATAACTTTGTTGTTCTCTGTTGGACTGATTTATTAACTTGGGGTTGACACACTCCGAAAAATTGGATTCACAACGAACGACCATGGTTAGAAAGATTTGTAATTGCAATGTTGCATGCGTGAGACCAGACATAGTTACTTGAAAAAGTATTCGCTAAAACAGGGGTGCAACTTCTGCACGCATGGCTGGCACGAGCCATATTCAATGTTAGCTAACTAGTCACGTTAGCTAACCAGATTCCAGTCTGGAATACCTAACGTTAGTTAGCTAAAGGTAGCTAAGCTTGTCTGGAAGAGGTAGGTGCTTATTTTAATAAACCCCTTGCTAGTGAACAATGTCAGAGAGCTCGCAACAGCTAAAATCAAATAGCCTATACAATTTAGCTAACTGCCTACAGTAGCTGACACTATCTAGCTAATGTTAGCTCCATCATGCGAGTTAATATTATCTTATTGCAGGGAACATTGGTGAACTTGTTAGCTAGTTGAAGTTGACACCAATAATTGGGTTTTAAACAATGTACATACAACTTTGTACATTGACAAGGAAAGTAGGTAAAAACCTACCTCTAAATTCTTCCCCGACTGAACTCGTGTGCGCGCTGTTGCTCAGTTGAATGCATTTCAGAGCAACTGAGTCTGTGAGATTTTGCAAGGAACTATGGGGGCTGTAGTTTCAGATGATTGACCGGAGATAATCCAAAATGCACCTTAAAAGGTATTTATCAATGAACATTAGTATATCACTCAATGATCAATACTTTTCACTGGTTTAAATATAAATGGCCAATAGGCTACATAATGTATTCCAATATATTAGGACATAATATCACATGAACATTTAACGAATAAAGACAAACACCCGACACAAAACATAGAGCGTTCTACTGAGCAAGCAACTGAACATTGCCCCATGGATAATCATTGGACGTGACCGTTGCGCGCGCTGTGAAATGAGGGAGTTCTATTTTCCTGGCCCGGGTTGAACCGAGAAATGGCGCCCTCATGTCATCTGGGGAAGGCTAGGAGGAAGGAGCGCCCTTCTCAAATCAAACAGCAATCTGCCCTCGGCCAATCGTCCCGAAACATACAACATCTCCTTTCCATAAAAATACATGTTTGAATGTTCAAACTAGTTTTAATTGGGAAGGCAGATAAAGCGTTTTTATCGCAATCACGTTTGCACAGAATCTGACTCATCACTAATCCGATGTATCACTCCACGTCCTTAATTACTACACTTTTGTTTAGAACCGGCGAACACCCTTCAGGCTGCCCTGTTCCAAAATGAATGCAATCACCTTCACCCGATACAAACTCCTCTCATCGGGGTAACCCGAGCTAGATAAACGAATCCCCTCAGTGTGAACGTCCATATTACATTTTTGGAGAGTAGGCTACATGTCGGCGTTACAATGTAACTGAATAAAGAAACGTTGGTATAGTATGACAATGTTTGTAAACTTTCTTTTCGCGTCACGTGTGAGCTTTTATATACAGATTTGGAATACGTCTAGCAGTATGAATATGCTAGAAAACGACTGCAACATCATAAACAAACTTCAGCAAACATTTGCAATCTGAGTTTGACCTTTGGTGCTATAAATGAGGGCATAGCAATGGAGTGGTGACTGACTATCCAGTGTGTTACGTAATCCTATTGTGCATTGCCTACTTATTTTTCAAACTGGGTTCGTTTATGGGATTTGGTAGGGTATTTATAACATATTTACTACTCATATAAATAGTTCTCCAAGTATGGCATGACCAATTTGATTATCATGTGGTTGGTTTTAAGTAAAAAAAAAACGGTCTCAGGCTACATGGAGAGAATCCGTCCATTGTCACAGCACTTTACCTGTTATGTGATTTAGCCAGTCATGAGATATCTTCTGTGCCCTCTACAGAACCCATAAACACATGTCTGGGGATTTGGTTGTCATGCAGTTATCCCAAGGCAGTCCAACAGTGTGCCTTGATTTCATGGACATCACAGCCATAGCTGTGAGGAAGGCCTCACTGCAAATTCTGGATCCATCCAACCTTTCCTTTTCTAACCAAGACCCGTCTGCGTCTAGTGCTGTTTCCCAGAGGAAGCTCTTCCTTCTGTGTCACCTCCTTTGAGAACCAGACCCTGATGTGAAAGGATAGCATGCATGCATATGGTGGCGGCCATTCTGCTGTATCACTTTCACCCATGAATGTATTCTGTGCTTTCAACCAGGAACTATCCATCTCTTTCAGATCAGTGGTTATAAGGAATCGGACAGAGAGGGAAATAAGTCTTAGGACATCATTTCCACAACATTTTCCTGTTACCTTGGTTTGACTGTGGCAATATCCTGTATATTATTCACAGCGACCAATACTCATTTCATCGCAGCTGGTAAACCCTGCCTATATTTCCCCTCTGTGCCCATCTTTCCCCTCCCATTTTCTATGAATATTTTATAGCCATCTCCTGTCCAGTATAGAGGAGGAACATCCTCTATAGCACAGCCTGTCAGCTGTGTTTTATTAGAGGGCTGAAATACTGCTGAATCAGAGGTTCCACCTCTCCTCCCTCTTTAACAATCAACTCTGTATGTGTGTATGCATGCATTCCTGTGTGTGTGTCTGTGTGTGCACGACTGTGTGTGTTCTGTTTTCAGAAATAATGCAACATGTCATGCGTAACCTCCTTTAAGAGGGTAGCCGTACATGAGAATGACTGTAGCATGCAGTACAGCACCTGACTGGATCTCAGCTAGTGGTGTAGGGAAGAATGCTGCCTATTGTGTTATCACACTGGTTTAGGTGAATCAAAATCTAATCACTCTAATGTGTCCCAGGTCAGGGTCTTAAATCACTCACACAGGCTAAGTTCACCTTCCTAAATCTGTCATTAAGAGAGAGGGAGGTTCTAAGAGTCCAAAGGCAATTTCTCTGATTGGCCAGATGAGTCATTGCACCTATTGGCCCTGCCTTCAACGTCTCTCATTGGTCGTGCAGTTTTACAGCTGACTCTCATTGGGCCAGTAGGAGAGAGTGGGCCGGGTCTTACTCTTGTTCTCTGTGTTTGAGTGTCTGTGGATGGGTAAGACACTCTCTCTCCCATCCTGGGAGTAACTGCTTGTGTTAGTTCCTGTCTGTAGGCTGTGTGAGTGTGTGTTTGGGTGTGTGTGTGAGAGAGAGAAAGGGAGAGAGTAGCGTTTACGTTTCACCTCCCTGTCTCCCTGTTTCCTGTCCTTCCTCTCCTCTCTACTCCTCTCTCGTTCCCTCTCCTGGACTACCCCATTGGGACCTACCCAGACCCCTTCCCTGCCTGGACCCTCTACTCTCCATCCCTGTGACTCTCCTCATCTGTCCATCCCTCCCTGTCCCAGGTCAAGGTAAGCACCACTCTTTCCTATTCAGAACGGGACTTTATCTAGCTTCCTCTAATTTCAGACGTCTGATGAATTACGACCCTGGATAAGTTTACACCATATTGCAGTTTTCTAATCAAGTGCTGTCAGGTCAGAGATATTCAAGACAGTTGGCATTGCATACAGCCCAGTGATCCTGAGAAGCTCTCTTCCCTTTTTCCTCCTTGGCTGCTGTTCAAAGACGCCTGCTTGCCTGGCCCTTCTTCCTCCATGCAGACCATGGCTCTGGTGAGTCTGCTCAGAGGGAGGCAGGGAGGGAGAGAAAGAAGCAGGGGATTAAATCAGCCAGCAAGGCCACATGGATTTCATCTACCCAGACTAAGCTCAGTCTAAAAGAGGTCCCTTATCTCTCTCTTTTTTGGTCTTTGAAACATGGGTATCCTGCTCTCTGGGCATGGCAGTCTCACCTCATTTGAAAGTTTTAAATAAAAAGTAAATTCATGCTCGGGTGCAGTGGTGGTTGTTTGTACCAGGCTGACTTGTGTTTTGTTGTTCTTTTAGGCTGTTTAGGCTTTGACCTAATTAGCCACAGATGCTCCAACAGTAGGTACAAAACAGTATCCCTACTTCCCCTCTTAGAAATGCATTGTCTCCTGTACTGTGGAGGTTGTGGGAGCACCATTAGCTAGCAAATGGAATTATGTCGCACACAGGATAATTGCCTTACCAGATAGTGTAATTACCTGCTAAATTGAATCAAAGCCATGGCCTCACTGCATTCCCTTCTGTAAACAGGGTTTAGAGGGAAGGCATGCTGACTGGTACTGAGGATGGACAGGATGTGCTCTGCTGGCTGTCTGATTGGACTTCCTGTTTTGAATCTAGTTAGGAGGGAGGGCTGAGTGTGTTGATGTAGTCCCTCAAATAAATATTGTTCTGTATACATACGACTGTGCTTTTACTAGCCAGTTAGAACCAGTACATTGTAACTACTGTGACCTGCATGTGATATCGGTTTGTTGGGGTCATCTTGACTCATTTCAAACATATATCAACTGGTGGTGATTATACAAATATTCTCATGGCATCTTGTTTTATTAGATGCATAGCTACTTGTACTAGAAACAAACAGAGTTAAATAAATGTTGACATTTTTCCCCCTTACAAGCTTCACACGTCTTTGTTAACAATCCAACGACTGTTGTTTGGAGTAAGAACACAAGGATGCGGTGTCTATAGCTTGAAAAGCCGAGAGACGAAACGGTTCACCAATAGTGCTGTTAACGTTGTATCCTTGACTTCTCAGTAACCCTCTGTCTGTACAGTAGGACAGCAGAGTTCAAAAGACATTCAAGATCCAGAACCTGCCATTCAGGCAGTACTGTGTCTTATTGTTCCATTGTCAACCTCTCAATAGGATGGATTCATGTTTTTTAACGAGTGTGGGAAATGCAGCTCAACAATGTGACATTTATTGAAATCATAAGAATAGTTCAATTATCATAATAACTCTCTGAAGTGTGCAGGTGTTTGCAGTGGAGGCGTATCATGTTGTAATCTATGTTCAGTATCTGCTCTATGCTTCCATAGTACTGCAGCTCTGAAACATACCTGCTGTGTACATGCCTCAGGGTTTTGGCAGTTCCATTTACTCCCATATGGTTCTACAACAAGGAGCTGACATGAGCTGTTTTTATCAGGTGTAAGGAGGAAAACTGATGATGATGGCTTATAGAACTCAGGGCCCCAAATGGAACAGAAAACGCAGCCGTATGGAATTTGGAGGACATTTTGAAAGATTTGACGTGTAAGTGTTTGTGCGTGTGCGTGCTAGCACCTTCTAGTGTACAGTAGGATGGCATGTTGATAAATGTGTATTGTCCTGTCAACAATAAGGAAGGAAGGACTTTACTTACCCATTGATGGACGTTAGGGATGATACCTTCTCATTACCACACCTCTGTGTTCAATAGGCTCATCAGGTTGTATTCTATTCCTCCTGCACCCCTTTGCACCATAACTCATAACAGGATGTAGTGTAAGTGATACTCCGGCCTGAGAGAGAAACCTGAGTCCTCTCTCCTTTCACTGGCCACACAGAGGAGAGTTATGGCCTGGGAAATAGAGATATTTTTGTCTCAAGAGAAAAACAATATCTCTTTCTTTCTTTCTCTCTCTCTCTCTCTCTCTCTCTCTCTCTCTCTCTCTCTCTCTCTCTCTCTCTCTCTCTCTCTCTCTCTCTCTTCCCTCCATAACCTGGTTTGACAACCATTAGTCAGTTTTATGATGTTGACGGGAGGATTATAGACGGCTCAATGTTTCCTTTAGACACATTTCCTCTTAAGCGTCTGCAGGTGCAGCACACGGAGCAACTGATGATTGTCAGATCATCAGAGGGGGGTAAAGATGAGTACGAAGCACAGAATACTGGTAAAATATAATTTGTCTTCATCCAATCGGTGATGCTGTTTTGTCATGTGTCTATGCAAGCATTGTCTGTCCCTGTTTGGTACACAAGCATTTCTGGAGAGAATGGATTGTCTGGCCGTCTCGGTTGACACGCACATGGCAAAGTTGTTGTTGAAACAACCTTGTGCAAACCATCTGCACTTCCAGGTTAGCGACAGTACATATTAACTATACACACCTACAGATATAGAATAGGATCAGAGACGAAGGCAGACATCTCAGTACTCTCTTTGAGCTGTTGTATTTCTGCCTGTATTCTAGAATTAGCTGAGTAGACCGGAACAGGGCATTCGCCTCAGACTGACATGGAAATCATGTTATACACACTATTTAGTCTTATGGAACTCAGTCTCATTTCAAAGCATCGCATTTTGGTTGATACCGCAGCCCTTGTGACTGTTGTTGTCAGAAATCCCTGGAGGTTAAACAGTGTCAAGTTATACTGCAGCCCTTATGACTGTGTGGTTAACAGGGTAAAGTTACACGTACTAACGGCCATTATTTCACTACTTAAACCAACATGGTTATTATCATCACTAATATACTCTTACTAGTGGCCTTTACGGTGTTGATGTCAAAGCAACGTACAATTAGAGAGCAGGGATATTTCTCTCAGCAAGAGGTTGAAAGAGGGAGAAAATGGAGGGAGGAAATAAAGAGGTAGATGATTACTTTAAAGGGGCAATCCACAGTTGAAATAATAAAGCGATTTCCCCCACTTATGTTTGGAAAAAGGCTGAGGGATGTGCCTGGAGAAATGTTACCACTTTCAAATTCATAGACAGAGATATAGATGCAAGGATCGACCAACCAAGATATCAACATTATAGTTTTAAGCATGCACTGTTTGTTTACAAGCACAATGTTTACGAACATTGGAGTAAAACAAGTTTATATTTTGTGGTTCTGATGGAGTACGGTAGTTGAACTATGCTCATAAGTTATGTTATTCAAGAATCAATGGGTACATATCATACGTCCATATGTCCAAAAATGTACAGTTGAATTCAGAAGTTTACATACACCTTAGCCAAATACATTTAAACTCAGTTTTTCACACTTCCTGACATTTAATCCTAGTAAAAGGTCAGTTAGGATCACCACTTTATTTTAAGAATGTGAAATGTCAGAATAATAGAAGAGAGAATGATTATTTCAGGTTAGATTTATTTCATCACATTCCCAGTAGGTCAGAAGTTTACAATTAGTATTTGGTAGCATTGCCTTTAAATTGTTTCACTTGGGTCAAACGTGTCGGGTAGTCTTCCACAAGTTTCCCACAAGAAGTTGGGTGAATTTTGGCCCATTCCTCCTGACAGAGCTGGTGTAACTGAGTCAGGTTTGTAGGACTTCTTGCTCGCACACGCTTTTTCAGTTCTGCCCACAAATGTTCTAGGATTGAGGTTAGGGCTTTGTGATGGCCACTCCAATACCATGACTTTGTTGTCCTTAAGCCATTTTGCCACAACTTTGGAAGTATGCTTGGGGATATTGTCCATTTGGAAGACCCATTTGCGACCAAGCTTTAACTTCCTGACTGATGTCTTGAGATGTTGCTTCAATATATCCACATAATTGTCTTTCCTCATGATGCCATCTATTTTGTGAAGTGCACCAGTCCCTCCTGCTCCAAAGCACCCCCACAACATGATGCTTCCACCCCCTTGCTTCACGGTTGGGATGGTGTTCTTCTGCTTGCAAGCATCCCCTTTTTCCTCCAAGCATAATGATGGTCATTATGACCAAACAGATCTATTTTTGTTTCATGAGACCAGAGGACATTTCTCCAAAAAGTACGATCCCCATGTGTAGTTGCAAACCTTGGTCTGGCTTTTTGATGGCGGTTTTGGAGAAGTGGCTTCTTCCTTGCTGAGCGACCTTTCAGGTTATGTAGATATAGGACTCGTTTTACTGTAGATATAGATACTTTTGTACCTGTTTCCTCCAGCATCTTCACAAGGTCCTTTGCTGTTGTTCTGGGATTGATTTGCACTTTTTGCACCAAAGTACGTTCATCTTTAGGAGACAGAATGCGTCTCCTTCCTGAGCGGTATGACGCTGCTGCGTGGTCCCATGGTGTTTATACTTGTGTACTATTGTTTGTACAGATGAACGTGGTACCTTCAGTCGTTTGGAAATTTCTCCCAAGGATGAACCAGAATTGTGGAGGTCTACAATTTTTTTCTTGGCTGATTTCTTTTGATTTTCCCATGATGTCAAGCAAAGAGGCACTGAGTTAGAAGGTAGTCCTTGAAATACATCCACAGGTACACTTCAATTGACTCAAATGATGTCAATTAGCCTATCAGAAGCTTCTAATGCCATGACATTATTTTCTGGACTTTTCCAAGCTGTTTAAAGGCACAGTCAATTTAGTGTATGTGAACGTCTGACCCACTGGAATTGTGATACAGTGAATTATAAATTAAATAATCCGTCTGTAAACAATTGTTGGAAAGATTAGTTGTGTCATGCACAAAGTAGATGTCCTAAGCGACTTGCCAAAACTACAGTTCATTAACAAAAACGTTGGTGGAGTGGATGAAAAACAAGTTTTAATGACTCCAACCGAAGTGTATGTAAACCTCCGACTTCAACTTTAGCAACTGCAGATTGCCCTTTAAGGTGGTGAAAGTGAGAAGGGGCAGAAGACAGACAGCACAGGACTTCCTTTTTAGAGGTCATAAAATATGAAACAGTCTGATTCATCGTGGTAGGCTTTGCTGAGAAGCGTTCTGATGTAATAGCATATTGCATTCAGAGCATTTCTGTCCTCAGTCCAACAGTGAGTTGTATTTGAACACAGCGACCAACAGAGGGCACTGTTATCCTGTTGAAACAGCAGCCACAGTGGTAAAATGACTCCTTTCCTTTGGCAGGCCAAGCACATTGAACACACACGACTTGTCCTAAACCACCCTCAGAGTGGCAGGTTATCATTGCGTTATGTGCCATTGATGTTGATGACATCCGCTGACCTCCCACTGTCTAGCCGACTTTTTCTAATCAAGATCTGGAGACAACTTCATCATCTATATTGTGGTTAATTCTATCTAAAGTGTTTCAGCGGCAACAGGGGGGTCCAATAGGGAAATCAGAAATAATAATGGAAAAGCGGTTGATTGAGATAGTCCATGTTCAATCAAAACTCACATTTAACCCCTGCCTGCAAATGTTTGACTCTTTCTCTAGTCTCCGGGTGGATTTGAAGTGGAGACGTGGAATCTTCCATGTTATTCTGGAATGTGGGATAAGACAGGGTCCCATGACATGGAGGAGAACAGCAAGGAGATTTCCTGGACCCCCTCTTTGGTAAGAACAGCATGATCTTCTGACATTACCCATTAGGCTGATAATCAACACACACACACACACACACAACACACACACACACACACACACACACACACACACACACACACACACACACACACACACACACACACACACACACACACACACACACACACACACACACACACACACACACACACACACACACACACACAATATAAGTAGGCTGTTATTTGCAGCATAAGCGAATGCTACTAATTTGAGTTTTTGTTGAGTTTACTAATGATGAAAGCCATTTATGCATACACTAATGGTGTAGGTCCACATATGGTGTTTGTTCTGCCTTTTAGCCAGGGCGGACTGACCATCTGGCATTTCGGGCAAATGCCAGATGGGGCTGGTCCAGTTTTAGCCCATTGGGCCTGTCTAACTTGGGTTTGTTGTGCAAAATTATAGGGGGCCTCAAGGAATAAAATCGGCCGTTGAGGGGCCTCAAGAAAAAAAATGTTGGTTGGCTTCTTACTTATGGTTGGCACAAATTGAGACATGGGGGAGGGGAATGGGCAGGTTATACTGTATGCAAATGTGGTACTGTAGTTACTGTAGTATTTACTGTAGTGATTTTGTTGAATATAGTATACTGTAGTATTTACTATAGTATTCTACGATGTACTACAACATGATATAGTAATACTACACATGATCGAGGCATACTTCAGTGTGTGGTATAGTATTCTACAGTATACTACAGTTTACTACAAAATTATATAGTAAGTACTGTAGTACTCTCTTGTAAACTGAAGCATTTTTTCATGTGGGCTGAAATTATTTATTTTACCGCATGCTCTATTTTACAGTACTGCGTTTCAGTCATGAATATTCACATTTTTCTGTAATAAAAAAAAAAATGGTAACAGTTTGAAATGTATTCTTAATGGTTCTTGTGTTTTCCTCCTCCTCTAGAATGGGTTGATGCTGGTCCCGCTGGAGCTGATGATCTGAACTTGTCTGTCAGCCACCTAGCCCCTCCTCCAAACACAACCACTGCCCATGTCCTGATCCCAGTGGTCCAGCTTGTCTGTGGTAAGTCCCTCCCTACCCCTCCCCTGCCCTCCCCTCCCTTGCCCTGCCCTGCCCTACCTCGCCTCTTTATTTTATTTTCTATTAAAGCACATTACGTCTATGCTTAACTAAAGACGCCCAGTGCAGTCCATAGGCCTACACCCGAGGCCTACACCCAAGCTGCTGCAGAGTTTAATGTGTAGTGCCAGGGTTGCAAAGGGCCATCTCTGAGGGTCTGGTGACTTTCTTTGCCTCTAGCCTCTGTAATGCTTGATGTGCCACTGTCAACACACACACACACACACACACACGCACGCACGCACGCACGCACGCAACGCACGCACGCACGCACGCACACACACACACACACACACACACACACACACACACACACACACACACACACACACACACACACACACACACAGTGGCTAAGGGCCACCCTGGGTATCTTGTGTTCCTTTGTCACCACAACTGGCAGCTTTAGCTTACAGCCAGTCAGTGCAGGAGTGTGCAAGTGCAGGCATTTGTGTGTCATTTCTTGTGCATTTGGTGCCTGTGTGTGGTCTGTAGCCTACTTGTCAGGGATAAACATGTGTCCCAGTCTCCAAGCTTTAAGTGCTCACTGTGGGTGGTGAATGGTGATACGTACAGTATGATTAGAAGCCTCTTACTTGGGCCCTTCTGTGATGTATTCTACAGTGTTTGTATAGTCGTCCGGGTCACCAAGCTATGAGATTGAAGACCTACGGCTGAGAACATGCCACCTCCCTCTGTACATGTGGGTGATGCTCCGGTGCCAGTTCAACTGACGGGGTCAAGTTCAATTTATATCACACTATGTGTCGGCAGTATTAGACAAAGTGTTTCTATTGACCCCAGGATCAACAGCGCAGGTATAAACAGGCACACATACACACACACAGATCTCCTCAACTACCAGCAAAATGTGCACAGTCATTAATCATCTAAAACAAGTGATGTATGCTTCAGATAGCCTACGAGAAGACAGTCAAAGAGAGAGAGGAGAAAAGAGAGAGAGAGGAGGGAAAGGAGAGAGTAGAACACAGAGAGAGAGACCCTAGAGCATGGTACATGTAGCTTTATCCATCTAAACACAAAGGAGACAAAGTCCCCTCTCTACTGTGCCCTCTGCAGATCCTTAATGGAAGAGACAGATATTACAGACTACCACTAGTGCTTCCACTAGCTGCACCCACAGTACTCTGGCTGGTTATAATCTCTGTCCTTTATCCATGGTGGTGCAGTACTCTGGCTGGTTATAATCTCTGTCCTATATCCATGGTGGTGCAGTACTCTGGCTGGTTATAATCTCTGTCCTTTATCCATGGTGGTGCAGTACTCTGGCTGGTTATGCAATCTCTGTCATGCTGTCCTGTATCCATGGTGGTTCAGTACTCTGGCTGGTTATAATCTCTGTCCATGGTTATCCATGGTGGTGGCAGTAATCTGCTGGTTATACCCTGTCCTGTATCCATGGTGGTGCAGTCTCTGTCCTGTATCCATGGTGGTGCAGTATGGTGGTGCAGTACTGGCTGGTTATAATCATCTGTCCCATATCCATGGTGGTGCAGTACCTGGCTGGTTATAATCTCTGTCCTGTATCCATGGTGGTGCAGTACTGGCTGGCTGGTTATAATCTCTGTCCTATGTCCATGGTGGTGCAGTACTCTGGCTGGTTATAATCTGTCCTTTATCCATGGTGGTGCAGTACTCTGGCTGGTTATAATCTCTGTCATGTTGTCCTGTATCCATGGTGGTACTCTGCTGGTGCATGGTGGTGCAGTACTTCTGGCTGGTGTATAATCTCTGTCCTTTATCCATGGTGGCAGTACTCTGTCTGGTTATAATCTCTGTCCTATATCCATGGTGGTGAAGTACTCTGGCTGTTTATAATCTCTGTCCTATATCCATGGTGGTGCAGTACTCTGGTTGGTTATAATCTCTGTCCTATATCCATGGTGATGCAGTACTCTGGCTGGTTATAATGGCTCTGTCCTATATCCATGGTGGTGCAGTACGATGGTGCTGGCTTTGCTTTATAATCTCTGTCCTATATCCATGGTGGTGCAGTACTCTGGCTGGTTATATAATCTCTGTCCTATATCCATGGGATGGTGCATCCCTGTCCTGTATCGATGGTGCTGGCTGTTTATAATCCTGTATCCTGCAGTCCTATGTCCATGGTGGTTCAGTATCGATGGTGCTGGCTGTTTATAATCTCTGTCCTGTATCCATGGTGGTGCAGTATTCTGTCCTGGTTATAATCTCTGTCCTGTATCCCTGGTGGTGCAGTACTCTGGCTGGTTATAATCTCTGTCCTATATCCATGGTGATGGTGGTGCAGTACTCTGGCTGGTTTATAATCTCTGTCCTATATCCATGGTGGTGCAGTACTCTGGCTGGTTATAATCTCTGTCCTATATCCATTGTGATGCAGTACTCTGGCTGGTTATAATCTCTGTCCTATATCCATGGTGGTGCAGTTCTCTGGCTGTTTGTAATCTCTGTCCTATATCCATGGTGGTGCAGTACTCTGGCTGGTTATAATCTCTGTCCTGTATCGATGGTGCTGCTGGGTCCTATATCCACTTTGGCTGGTTATAATCGTCCTGTCCTATATCCATGGTGGTGCAGTACTCTGGCTGGTTATAATCTCTGTCCTGTATCCATGGTGGTGCAGTACTCTGGCTGGTCATAATCTCTGTCCTATATCCATGGTGATGGCTGTTTATAAGTCCTATACATGGTTGCAGGCTGGTTATAATCTCTGTCCTGTCCATGGTGGTCGATGGTGCTGCATGGTACAGTTTGGCTGGTTATAATCTCTGTCCTGTATCCATGGTGGTGCAGTACTCTGGCTGGTTATAATCTCTGTCCTATATCCATGGTGATGGCTGTTTGTAAGTCCTATATCCATGGTGGTGCTGGCTGGTTATAATCTCTGTCCTGTATCGATGGTGCTGCGGTACTTTGGCTGGTTATAATCTCTGTCCTGTATCCATGGTGATGCAGTACCTGGCTGGTTATAATCTCTGTCCTATATCCATGGTGGTACAGTACTCTGGCTGGTCATATAACCCCTGGTTATTCTGTCCTTATCGATGGTGCTGCGGTACTTTGGCTGTCCTGTATCCATAATCTCTGTTTTATATCCATGGTGGTGCAGTACTCTGGCTGGTTATAATCTCTGTCCTGTATCCATGTTATAATCTCTGTCCTGATGCAGTACTCTGGCTGGTTATAATCTCTGTCCTATATCCATGGTGGCGCAGTACTCTGGCTGGTTATAACCCCGTTCTTTATCGGGATGGTGCTTGCTTTATATCCATGGTGGTGCAGTACTTTGGCTGGTTATAATCTCTGTTTTATATCCATGGTGGTGCAGTACTCTGGCTGGTTATAATCTCTGTCCTGTATCCATGGTGATGCAGTACTCTGGCTGGTTATAATCTCTGTCCTATATCCATGGTGGCGCAGTCCATCTTTATCATGGCTGCGGTACTTTGGCTGGTTATAATCTCTGTTTTATATCCATAGTGGTGCAGTACTCTGGCTGGTTATAATCTCTGTCCTGTATCCATGGTGATGAAGTACTCTGGCTGGTTATAATCTCTGTCCTATATCCATGGTGGTGCAGTACTTCTGGCTGGTTATAATCCCTGTTCTGTATCGATGGTGGTGCTGTGTACTTTGGCTGGTTATAATCTCTGTCCTATATCCATGGTGGCAGTACTCTGGCTGGTTATAATCTCTGTCCTGTATCCATGGTGCTGCAGTACTCTGGCTGGTTATAATCTCTGTCCTGTATCCACGGTGGTGCAGTACTCTGGCTGGTTATAATCTCTGTCCTGTATCCATGGTGGTGCAGTACTCTGGCTGGTTATAATCTCTGTCCTGTATCCATGGTGGTGCAGTACTCTGGCTGGTTATAATCTCTGTCCTGTATCCATGGTGGGCAGTACTTTGCTGGTTATAATCTCTGTCCTGTATCCATGGTGGTGCAGTACTCTGGCTGGTTATAATCTCTGTCCTGTATCCATGGTGGTTCAGTACTCTGGCTGGTTATAATCTCTGTCCTGTATCCATGGTGGTGCGGTACTTTGGCTGGTCATAATCTCTGTCCTGTATCCATGGTGATGCAGTACTCTGGCTGGTTATAACCCCTGTCCTGTATCCATGGTGCTGCGGTACTTTGGCTGGTTATAGTCTCTGTCCTGACCTTCATGTCTGATGTCATCACATAGCACTAAACCGTATAACCCACATGTCTGATATCATCACTAATTCTAACCATGGATGGATTTTCCATCAATGTGGTCATTTGATTTGATTAGTGTAACTTGTACTGTATAGGATATGTTATTTAAACAATTACACCCAAGGGGTGTGGTATATAGCTAATATATCACGGTTAAGGGCTGGTCTTAGTCGTGGTATATTGGCCATTTACTCACAAACCCCTTGTCACGCCTTGGTCATTGTATTTTGTGTTCGTTATATATTTTGTTCAGGCCAGGGTGTGACATGGGTTTATTGTATTGTCGTATTGGGTTTTTTGTAGGCTTTGGGATTATGGTTGATTAGGTGTGTCTAGTATAGGCTTGGATGCCTGAGGCGGTTCTCAATCAGAGTCAGGTGATTCTTGTTGTCTCTGATGGGGAACCGTATTTAGGTAGCCTGGGTTTCACTGTGTATTTCGTGGGTGATTGTTCCTGTCTCTGTGTAGTTTCACCAGATAGGCTGTATTTAGGTTTCACGCTCCGTTTGTTGTTTTGTATTTTGTATAGTTATTTCATGTGTCACTTTTTCCATTAAAGTCATGAGTAACCACCACGCTGCATTTCGGTCCGACTCTCTTTCTACAAACGAAGAACGACGTTACACCCTGAGGTGCCTTATTCCTGTTATAAATGGGTTACCAACGTAATTAGAGCATTAAAAATAAATGGTTTATCATACCAGTGGTATACTGTCTGATATACCACGGCTGTCAGCCAATCAGCATTCAGGGCTCAAACCACCCTGTTTATAATGACTTATAGAACACTGACAAATCTACAAATCGCCGTTGAGAAATGATGTCGCAAAAACAACAATCTATTGAGGAGGTGAATAGCGTCAGTGAATGTTGCGTTGATTAGAAGTTGAAAGGACTATTCCTCTGTATATACGGACACTGGCATTACTAAAGGAAGACCACATACGACACGTGACACAAGAGACAGACCAACACGGTTAAAGTTCCATTTCACCCCATTCATGATTGGTTTTAGCTGCAAGGCAATGTGGACCCATTACTGGCTGCATTGACTACATCAGTGGAGAGGGTCAGGCCATATTTTCCATTAGGGGCTGGGATTGCTGGTGTGGATTATGGGGTCTGTGGGGGGCACAGAGGGGAAGGGAGGCTTTTAGAAGGGAGGGGAGAGGAAGCAGCCCGGCAGAGGAGGTCTCTGTTTTGCCTGAGACAGAAAGAAGTGCCGTGCACTCTTATCCCCACGGGCGTGTAATGCTGCTCATTGGGATGAAAAGATGGTCAAAGATTACACGTTCTATTCTATGATCAAAACCGGACATCAGGGCCCAGTTTTTCAAAAGCGATCAGAAATATAAAATGCCTAGAAACAGAATGAATAGAGCGGGAGTCCCCATTCAAGTCAATGATACATCTGTCCTATTCATTCTATTTCTATGCATTTAATCCTATCCGATAGGCAAAATCCAGATAAGTTTAGAAAAACTGGGCCCTTGTTAAACTTGTTAAAGCACCATTCTGCCTGGCTGTAAAGCATGTTGTAAGACAAATCTTATTCAGTGTCTGTTTGTTAGGTACTGTAGACAAAGCATGGGACCAAGGGCATGTGGCTTGTGGCTTCTCCGCAATCAATAATGACATTTTTAATGGTCATGCAGCCCAGGATACGTCAGTTGGTTGCATAAAAAGTATTGATATAAAATGTACATTGGGTCAGGGGAAGTGCTTAGATAATCACTTCCACAAAAGTCCCTTTGTGAAACACACACACACACACACACACACACACACACACACACACACACACACACACACACACACACACACACACACACACACACACACACACACGCACACACACCCAAACACACACACACACACACACACACACACACACACACACACACACACACACACACACACACACACACACACACACACACACACACACACACACACACACACACACACACACACATAGACACACCCACACAACACTTGTTATTTGGTACCTCAGTGAGGTCAGCCCCGCCTCCTTCAGTCACCACGTCAACAATCACTAGCGGGATTGGCTGTTCCTCCTGATCCCTCTCTCCCTCGCTCCCTCTCTCCTTCACGCCCTTCTGCCTCCATCAGGCCTGCCTGTACCTGACAGGGGACTGGGGTGGCTATGGGGAGGGTGCTTCTTCCACCGAGGGCTAGTCTGGGTTGGGCTGGGCTGGGCTGGTCACCTTGCTGGAGGCTATGAGGGAAAGTTTACATATAGAAGCAGGCCAGCCAGCCCATACCTCACAGTGTCCGTTGTCCTCCATGTTTGTCTGATCCCAAACTGAACCTCCATCTCCTCCTCTGGAACTTTCCCTTCATCTGAACTGGTAAGATACTGTATACTGCCTGACCATATGAATACTACTAGGTAAAGAGGCCTTCTACAAGACTCACTCTGGACCTTTGCATGGACTTGAGATGTAAATATCCTTGCCATCTCAAGTGCATAACTGTTTATTGCAAAACATGCACTGTGACTGCCTTGGTATATGGAGGAATACATTGGCCACGTCCCAATACTCTCAAATGTATTTCTTTCCTTATGTCCTTTCCTTCATGAGCACTGATAGGTGCAACGACTGGGACAGGTTTCCCAGTTCCACAATATCACTTTCACCTATCAAGTCCTTTCAGATCAGTGGGCCCTAAGGAAAGGAGACAAGGAGAGGACGCTGTCTAAAACTATAGGGACAGGGCCTTACATGGTAATAACTTGAGGAAAACGGTAAAGTTCAAGTCTGTGTCTGTGGGGCTTCCACCATGTACTCTTGGTTTTGAAGGAGAGCCAACAGCGTTATTTGAATATAAAGCAGATTCCCTGTGACACTATGCTCTCTCAGCCTCTTGTGATTCGATGTGGAGCAAATTGAATGCTCTATTTGTGGTATTCTCCCATGGGCCAATCGACAGGCGGGGCGGTAGGGCGGCTATGGGGATCATTCTGTGTTTTTGGGGGATAGATAGATAGATAGATAGATAGATAGATAGATAGATAGATAGATAGATAGATAGATAGATAGATAGATAGATAGATAGATAGATATATAGATAGATAGATAGATAGATAGATAGATAGATAGATAGATAGATAGATAGATAGATAGATAGATAGATAGATAGATAGATAGATAGATAGATTGTGGCGACCTAAATGCCAGAACCAGACAAGAACCTGACACCCTCAGCACACAGGGGGACAAAACACCTGCCTGCAGTTGACAGCATTCCTCCACATATGCCCCCACTGGGCACAACTATGACAACATAACAAACAAAAACGGGTCACAACTCCTGCAGCTGCAACAAAGTGGCATAGTGGCATAGTTAAAGTGGCTAGTGATACATGTATTACATAAGGATGCAGTCGATGATGTAGAGAGTACAGTATATACGTATGCATATGAGATGAATAATGTAAAGTAACATTATATAAGGTAGCATTGTTTAAAGTGGCTAGTGATATATTTACATCATTTTCCATCAATTCCCATTATTAAAGTGGCTAGAGTTGGGTCAGTGTCAATGACAGTGTGTTGGCTGGCAGCCACTCAATGTTAGTGGTGGCTGTTTAACAGTCTGATGGCCTTGAGATAGAAGCTGTTTTTCAGTCTCTCGGTCCCAGCTTTGATGCACCTGTACTGACCTCGCCTTCTGGATGATAGCGGGGTGAACAGGCAGTGGTTCGGGGTGGTTGATGTCCTTGATTATCTTTATGGCCTTCCTGTAACATCAGGTGGTGTAGGTGTCCTGGAGGGCAGGTAGTTTGCCCCGGTATATTATGTATATTATCAAATATACAGACAACAAATTCCAATTGGCTATACTAAAACTCTTTAACATCATCCTTAGCTCTGGCATCTTCACCAAAAATTGGAACCAAGGACTGATTCCTAAATCCACAAAAGTGGAGACAAATTTGACCCCAATAACTACCGTGGAATATGCGTCAACAGTAACCTTGGGAAAATCCTCTGCATTATCATTAACAGCAGACTCGTACATTTCCTCAACGAAAACAATGTACTGAGCAAATGTCAAATTGTTTTTTTTTCCCCCAGCACACCCTAATTGACAACCAAACAAACCAAAACAAAGGAAAAGTCTTCTCATGCTTTGTTGATTTCAAAAAGCCTTTGACTCAATTGGCATGAGGGTCTGCTATACAAATGGATGGAAAGTGGTGTTAGTAAAACATACGACATTATAAAATCCATGTACACAAACATCAAGTGTGCGGTTAAATTGGCAAAAATGCACACATTTCTTCACACAGGGTCGTGGGTGAGACAGGGATGCAGCTTAAGCTCCACCCTCAACATATATATCAGTGAATTGGCGCAGGCACTAGAAAAGGCTGCAGCACCCGGCCTCACCCTACTAGAATCCGAAGTCAAATGTCTACTGTCTGGTGCTTCTGTCACCAACCAAGGAGGGCCTAAGCAGCACCTAGATCTTCTGCACAGATTCTGTCAGACCTGGGCCCTGACAGTAAATCTCAGTAAGACCAAAATAATGGTGTTCCAAAAAGGTCCAGTCGCCAGGACCACAAATACAAAAAAAACTATACATACCTTGGCCTGAACATCAGCGCCACAGGTAACTTCCACAAAGCTGTGAACGATCTGAGAGACAAGGCAAGAAGGGCATTCTATGCCATCAAAAGGAACATAAATTTCAACATACCAATTAGGATCTGGCTAAAAATACTTGAATCGGTCATAGAGCCCATTGCCCTTTACGGTTGTGAGGTCTGGGGTCCGCTCACCAACCAAGACTTCACAAAATGGGACAAACACCAAATTGAGACTCTGCATACAGAATTCTGCAAAAATATCCTCAGTGTACAACGTGGAACACCAAATAATGCATGCAGAGCAGAATTAGGCCGATACCCACTAATTATCCAAATCCAGAAAAGAGCTGTTAAATTCTTCAACCACCTAAAAGGAAGTGATTCCCAAACCTTCCATGACAAAGCCATCACCTACAGAGAGATTAACCTGGAGAAGAGTCCCTAAGCAAGCTGGTCCTGGGGCTCTGTTCACAAACACAAACACAACCAAACAGACCCAACCAAATTATGAGAAAACAAAAAGATAATTACTTGACACATTGGAAAGAATTAACAAAAGCAGAGCAAGCTAGAATGCTATTTGGCCCTAAACAGAGAGTACACAGTGGCAGAATACCTGTCACTGTGACTGACCCCAAACTCAAGGAAAGCTTTGACTATGTACAGACTTAGTGATCATAGCCTTGCTATTGAGAAAGGCCACCGTAGACAGACCTGGCTCTCAGAGAAGACAGGCTATGTGCACACTGCCCACAAAATGAGGTGGAAACTGAACTGCACTTCCTAACCTCCTATCCAACGTATGACCATATTAGAGACACATATTTCCCCAGATTACACAGATCCACAAAGAATTCGAAAACAAATCAAATTTTTGATAAACTCCCATCTACTGGGGAAATTCCACAGTGTGCCATCACAGCAGCAAGATTTGAGACCTGTTGCCACAAAGAAAAAGGGCAGCCAGTGAAAAACTAACACCATTGTAAATACAACCCATATTTATGCTTATTTATTTTTCCTTGTGTTCTTTAACCATTTGAACATTTGTACATTGTTACAACCCTGTATATATATATATATATATATATATATATATATAATATATAATATGACATTTGTAATGTCTTTATTGTTTCGAAATTTCTGTATGTGTAATGTTTACTGTTAATTTTTATAGTTTATTTCACTTTTGTATATTATCTACCTCACTTGCTTTGGCAATGTTAACACATGTTTCCCATGCCAATAAAGCCCCTTGAATTTAGATAGATAGATAGATAGATAGATAGATAGATAGATAGATAGATAGATAGATAGATAGATAGATAGATAGATAGATAGATAGATAGATAGATAGACGTTGAGTGTTAAGAGGACATATATAAACCGAGATATGCTTCTTGCTTCCCTCTGAACAATTCAAATTTAGGGACACACTCCTCATTTTTTGTGTTGCCCCTAATCCAATGCCTGTACCCATTGGCCCACATCGCTCTCCTTAAACCCTCCTAAACCTCCACCCTTAAACCCTCCACCTAAACCCCACATTCTGTCTGTGCTTCTGGGGTCCCTGCACAACTGTCCATCTGACACCCGGTTGGATTTTTAGCTGGATTGGATAATCTGGACGTGGATGCCTCTAAAGCTCCCTGTAATCTCCACAAACACTCACACACACACACGCAGATTAAAGACAGCCGGGAGGAGCCAGGTTGGTTCAGGGCGGCGGATCTTGACAGACATGTGATGTGGGGTCTGGGCTTTGATCTCTGCATCGCCATCTCTCACCAGCCTCATCCTCCAGGGCACACAGACCACCACCCCAACCCACAAACCAACCATAATTCTGGTAGTCCCTTGTCACAGACCACCACCGCAACCCACAAACCAACCACTGTTAGTTTGTCACAGACCACCACCCCAATCCACAAACCAACCATAACCCTGGTAGTCCCTTGTCACAGACGTTGGGGGTCTGTGGGTTTGTGCTGGCGTTCCGTGGCGGTTGTTGTATCTGAAAATACTTTGGGTGTTGTGTTCGCATGATCAGCAAGAGAAGGTGGTGGGTTGGGGTTGGTTTGGGTTGGTGGGTTGGTGTGAGTTGGTGGGTTGGTGGGTTGGTGAGTTGGTGGGTTGGTGGGTTTGTTGAGTTGGGTGAGTTGTGGGTTGGTGAGTTGGTGGGTTGGTGAGTTGGTGAGTTGGTGGGTTGGTGGGTTGGTGGGTTGGTGAGTTGGTGAGTTGGTGGGTTGGTGAGTTGGTGAGTTGGTGGGTTGGTGGGTTGTGTGAGTTGGTGGAGCTGGGTGGGTTGTTTGAGTTGCGAGTTGATGGGTTGGTGAGTTGGTGAGTTGGTGGGTTGGTAGGTTGGGTGAGTGCTGGAACAATGATTCCACAGGACAGGCGAGTGCCTGGGGGTGGCTATGAGACTTTGAACCCCGCCTCTGTAGACATGCCCCATGCCAGTGTGCCTCACTAGGCACCCCCATTGTTTTCTGTTTGGGGGTCGGGGAGGGGATGGTGACCCCATCCGTCTCATCATTCAGCCTATTTACAGTAGACCACAACATCGTCAGTGTAGTCGGGGGTATCACACTGGACAAATTGTCGGCTAGGATGCAAGGCTGTTTCATTTCGTCATTTTTATTTACAGAGGGGTCACGGGTTCTCTGTCTCGCCCATGTGATTTGGCCTTTCCAACCAATCAGATATCCTGATCCAGACTGGGCATAGCAAAGGGAGAGGGAAAAAATCATTTTCCTTCTGTGTTTTTTTAATCTTTGCGAACGTCGAAAGTGGTCGCCATCTGTTTTACGCTGCACGAAGGTAATGCCTATTTTTCAGCTTCTAGATCAGGTTTGAGGAAGTTTGATGAGTCCAATGGTCATATTTTACTATTCAATATGCATTTATTTTTATAAACATATATGGTGGAAATGTAAAATAGTACAATTGACTGTATCATATGTACGTACAGTAGGATACTGTTAGACCATGTGTAAAAAAGGCTTCATGGGTAGTCTCCTGGCTTTAAACTGGCAGCAGGAGATATTGGCCAATGTTGAGTTGGGAAATGTCTTCAATAATGAATGAATGTCTGTAGAGTTATCGTTGGGCGGTGCGGGAACAGCAGCCGTTGACATGTTGCGAGCTTAGTTTATTCCCAATCCATCAAGATGAAACCCTTGTTTTTGTAATAAGCAGTGGACATCGATCTGACTCCATTGTTTTAGCCAAGTTGCTCTTAGTGTGTCCTTCATTAGGCAACAAAGGGTGTTGCGACCCATGTGTGCGGAAAGTATTTGTATTCCTTGAGAATCGCCGGTTAGCTTGTTATTGGTTGGACCCTTTCGTAGGGTCCCTCCATGTTCTGCTATTGACTCACCCTTGTGATCGTATACATTGGGCTAATTGTTTAATGGAATTATCAGTTAATTGTTCCTTTAAGGTGGGTCTAATGAGACAGATGTTTTGCAGATCAGAAGTGGCGTCGTTCTATTATGATAGGTTCTGCATGACCTTGTCCACACTGAATGGTAACAGAACCTGATAGCCCATGAGATGGGATGTATCTAGTCCTCACGACCATTATCCCAATCATCCTCACTATCAAATTAGCTCTCTTGATGGTGTTCTTGGTCTGTAGGAACAGTCAACGTGTCATTTGTCATTATCACTAATTCATGTGAACCGTGGGATTGAACAAAGGAAGCACCAAATCGTTGGAATGTACGTTTCCTCCGTAATGGTCAGGACAGGTTTAAAAAGATCAAATATTGCATAATCGACATCTCAAATAACAATACCGAAGGCTGGCACTATGTTCTGTTGTTGAAATGATCAAATTCATATTTGTATTGGAATTTAGAAAACTAAATATCCTTGTAATCTATCAAGGAAGTAAAAATACTACGATCAAAAATGATATTATAGAATTTCAAAATGATTAAAAAAGATATGTGTTTACACTCGACCCATTTAACATGACTGTGATCTGTAAATCCATGCATGCTCATTCAGAGGAGCCTTGACTTAGTGACAAGCTAATCTAAGATGGCCGACCGCCCGCTCTTCTTTTACCACCACAGCCACAGTACAACATGGTAATGCTACAACGCAAAACGGGGTCTACATTCTCTATCCCGTCGTAGGCAATGGCACATTTTACAACCCCATTTTGTGATTGGATTCTAATTAGGGGACATGGACAAGTGTTTTTGGGGCCACCCATGCCCCAACCCTCTCTTCTCTCCAGTGTCGCCTTGCCTGGTGAGGGCACTACTCAGTGCGAGGGAGTGAGTGGTCGCCCCTGTTTTGACTGTGATGTAGGCTGAGGTCTCAGCGCAGGGGCGGCTGATCTAGAGTGACAGCTCTTGAGTGTACTGTCACAGCCGGGTAGAGGAGAGGAAGGCCGTTCGCTCAGCACCACAGACGCCCCCTCCCCACCTCCCCCTTCTCCACCCTCCAATCACACTGCAACCAAAGCCTAGTTAGCGTCAGATGAGACCAGAGCTGCTGCTCACTTCTCAGTGTCCTGCATCTACAACACATTCTATTCTATTCTATTCTATATTCATTGTCCCCCATGTAAGAGTTTCTTTTCAAAGGAAGATCTGACAACTTGGGTGGGTGCAATTCTGTCTCTGGCCCCTTCAGTACAACAACAAGTATATTTGGTTATTTTATTTTCCAACAGCAACACAAGTTCAACTTGAATATCTAATATCAACATGTACTTCTCTGCTGTCCACTGTGGCCCTTACTTACTGACAGCAGGGCATTTTGAATCCAGCATTCCAATCTATTAGAAGTAGAATGATGATTTTAGTGACAGGCTCAGTCATGCAGGAGACGGTTCTGCCTGAGTCATGAAAGTAGATGGAGTTCTTCATATGGGGTTTCCTTCTGTGACGTCCTCATGGTATTGAGGATACATAGGACATCCTTAAGGCTCAACACAGGCCGTCTAAAAGGTGAGAGGTGAGAGGTCAACGGTGATTGACGGGGCATATCGGTGCTATTTGAGGGTGCTGACTTGCTTTTAGTGAGTAGTTCACTGCAGCTATTTTCCTAATGAAAAGTCTGTTTAGTGCGTTCAGAATGTCGAATGGACTGGATCCCCTGGCTGACGTTTCTCTTGGCTCCTCATAACAGATTACAATGCTGCGTCACTCATCTCTTATCTTTGCCAGCAAACGTGGCCAATCAAAGAGAATGCAGCTACGATTCTAGTTTGCTTGTGTGTTAACGCATGCTCAATTAATTACACTATGATTGAGCTCAAAGGTCATTTGTAGAATCAGGGTCAATTAGAGTCGGAGCAGGCCAACATACAGAGTATATGAATGTGGGGTGCACTGCTTGTGAAAAGCCGCCAACGTCTTGAGTCACCCTCAGTTTAGTGGTCTCCCTCTCTCTACTGCTTTGGCTCACAAAGGTATGCTTATGGAGGGGTTTATATCAAAATCATAACAGCATATCTCTAGCTCGGTGGATTAAAATGGAACAGATGACGGGGCTTTGGCCGAGATTATACTGCAAGTTCTGTCCTCCATTTTCCCATTCCTCCAGATCTCAGTCTTTTTCTCACGTGCCCTGTAAGAGCCTTTGGGTTGATGTTTCATATAATCAGTCTCTGACTTTGTGGAGATTTTCAAACAAAACACATTTTCCAACACAATCTCCAATCTCTTAATAAGGAAATCTTAAAGATGCTGATTGCATGTTCTCTTTGGTCTAAGCTTGAGCAAGCATACAGTACACACATGCACATGCACCAACTCACACACATGCACATGCACCAACTCACACACAGCTGACCGGAAGCAGGGAAGGGCAGAGGTGAGGCCGGATAAGGTGAGGCAACACTGCAGAGAAAATTGCTGGCTCATTTGTACAGTGCATGATAAGACTGCAGTGCTGATCCACTTCCAGTCAGTGCGTTCCTTTCTTTTGCCCAGCACTAATCAAGGCATCTGGACGGCCTCTGTATGTCAGTCACCCAATTCTCCCAAATACCTTTCTCTCCATTTCTTTCTTTCCTTCCTGGCTGCTGACAGAATCATTTCAGGTGATCAGTGATGGCGTCACTTCTATTTAAGTCTCACCTGTCTCAGTGAGGGGGCCGTGACTGTACTCATTCAGAGCTCTCTCCTGCCCACCCTCTTCAGATACTGAAGGCAGCTATCTTTTCATATTTAGTCAATTGTTCTCGGTCACTCACAGTCCAGTGGTTCTACATAAGAGGAGGCATCCTCCATTGTTAGCTCTACATTAAAGAGCCAAGGAATGAAAAGAAAGACAGGCAGATGTAAAGCTTCTTCTCCAGGAGTGATGCTGCAGCCTGCTGTCTTTTCTGCACTGGGCTGAGGGCAGGCAGGGCAGCAGACGAAGGGAGAGATGAAAGAAAAGGAAGAGCCATTTTGTGCACGGTGTTGTCCACCCGAGCGTAAAGCGTGATTAATTCAATAGCAAAGCACCATAGAGGAGGAGGCCAGCAGCTCTGCAGCTCAACATAGCTCTCTCTGACCCACTTACTAACTACATCAGATGTCACGAGAAATACTGCTCTCTCTCTCTCTCTCTCCTCTCCCCTCTCTCTCTCTCTCTCTCTCTCTCTACCTCTACCTCTGCCTCTACTCTCACCCTTTTTTCCTCTCTCCTCTACCTCTTTCTCTCTCTCTCTCTCTCTCTCTCTCTCTCTCTCTCTCTCTCTCTCTCTCTCTCTCTCTCTCTCTCTCTCCTTCACCCTCTTTTATCTCTCGATCTCTCTTTTTCTCTCTCTCTATCTCCCATTTTCTTTATTTCCAACTTTTGATGTAATAACTCTGTTAACAGAGGATTGAGAATGGTCAACACATACAGTGCATTAACCAGAGCACTGAGAAATAAACCCAGAAGAAAACACAATTGGTCGAATGCAGACAATTGGTTTTGATAATGTAGTGTTCGGTCGGACGCATTTATTAACCTTTATCGTTGCCTTTCCTCTTGAATACAGTGGTATTGTGTCCTGGAATTACACCACTTTACCTAATAGATTCTAATACATAACTGATTGCGCTCGAGATTCAAATAAACATTTGGGATTAAATTAAATATTATTCACCAAGGGACACAATAGGCACATTTTATGCTGCCGCTATCCAAATAGAGTTCCGTCTGAGAATGGTGCCTAATATTTAGCTCTTGAAATAAAAAAGCAAGTTGACTGGAAGGCATGGATGGGGCAAGGATGAATGATGAGTCTGTGACCTAATTCTATTGTGCTGCAGTGGATGAGGGAGAAGGTGGTGGATGGTAGGAGAGCTGTTCAAACACATTCACCAGGCACACGAGAGAAAATACATTCTCATTTCAGCCACATGACGGCTCTCAGGAGGTGTGGACCTGATTGGGTCTATATGATTTGCTTTCTGTGTTATTGACTATTAATTGTTTACCCATGTGTAACTCTGTGTTGTCTGTTTGCTATTTCTTATCTTGGCCAGGTCGCAGTTGCAAATGAGAACTTCTTCTCAACTAGCCTACCTGGTTAAATAAAGGTGAAATAAAAATACATGTAAAAATTCTGCATGCCGCCTTTTGAAGAATGCTTCAAATACTCAACCCAATTCGAAGGCATTTCCATCACCATGTATGCCTTCACGAAGACCAGATGTGGTAGCTACATATAAACCAGTATGTTTATTACAATACCACAGAGAGTGGTTACATCCTCTCATCTAGTTCTATCACCAAAATACCACAAATAACCCCAGTAACCCCTGGCTCCAGCAGTCCATTGTGCCACGGTCCCAGCCAGCCTACCACTCCCCCCTGCACTTGGTTTTAGTGGGTTTATTTCTGTCCCTGCCCAGGCCCTGTGGCAGACCTGCACCACTGGCCTGGCTCTTAAACCCGGATTAAGGCTTTTTATGTAATCTGACCTCTGGGAGATTGGAGAGAGACAGCTGGTTGCAGAACCCTTTCCTCCCTTATCTCAGAGACCTCCGGTGGCCTCCCACTCTCCCGTTTGGCCTCTCATACAACCTACTGGTTCTCGCTTCTTTCTTTCTACAACGGGTTGGTCAAAACAAGCATTGTGATTGGTTGAGATGTGTTCTAAGCCATACACGAACAAACAGTTTAGCAGGGGTAAGCCTATGACGTAAAAATGGACATCTTGTTTTCTGTTCCATCTGAGAAATCTGAGAAATCTCTCTCTATCTAGTGTCTCATCAGCCCAGCCAGCCAATTCATTAACTTGGTTTCCACTGCAAAAAGCATCTTAACATTTTTCCCCCATGTTTCTAGCTTAATATTTGGGTTTTATAACAACAGGGGTTTGTCCAAACATCGCTGTCTGTCTCTTGACATTTGCAACATTGTTTCAATATTGAAATTCGATCTCCACTGTCCTATTAAGAATGAACGTGTCAGCAGGACGTGGACATCTTTTCTCAGCCAGTCGTAATCAAACATCGTTTTTATGGATACTATGGATACAATAGAAATTGAATGCAGCAACGTTGCTGTTATTCTAGCTGCATGGTTTGACGTGACTGTGTTAGCCGTGGTTGGCTAGCAAGCAATGGATAAGAACGTTGCCAGCCATCATGGCAACGGAACATTTAGAATGAACGACTTCACATTCTATATCCATAGATCTAGAACGGGAAATCTTTTCTCAACCAGTCGAAATCATGAATTAGGATCCTTTGTATGGATATAAATCAAATAAAAAGGTCAAACAACATTAAATGGAGCTACTCATTTAGTTCTGGGTTCAGGGATTATGGCCTTCCCTGTCCCTATATTTTTATGATGTACAGGTGGAGGATCTTAATTTGATCACCCTTCTGTTGCTCAATGCGGATGAGTTTCGTAATTTACATGAATTCACTGAAAACCAACACCATCACACACTTATATTAACACTATTGCACTTTTCATGTAGGCCACTTTTGGCCAGCTAATAGCCTAACCACGGATCAAGCAACATTATGGAGTAAACATTCAAATCCTGTTGCTGCAGGATTATTTTGCTGCGACAATATAGGTCAAATTAAGATCCCAGAGTTAAAGATTGTCCTCCAGAGTTAAAGCACTGTCTGCCACTCACACAGTCTATAAAACTCGTCCTGTCTGAACAGAACTCGAATGGTATTCATGAGCAGGTTCATTCAAAGATGATATCCATCAATGTTATCCAGTGGTAGTTTGGTACCTCTGTTTCCAGTGGGCCTAATATTGAGTGGTCGTGTCTCATCCCTCTTGTCTTGCAGGTGACTGGTTGGCTGGCTGTGGCATCACACTCTCATTGGCCCTGGGACTCCTCTTCTACGTGACCACACCCCTTCCTTCACATCCAATCCCAACATGGAACCACCCAAGGTGCAGCAGCCAGGCGAAGGAGGCCTCAACGTCACCCTCACCATCAGGCTTCTGATGCACGGCAAGGTACAGTACACACCGGCTGGGTTCCAATACTCTCATATGGCTTACTTTCCTTATCTCCTTTCCTTCACGACCACCGTTGGCTGAATGGGCTGGATAGGTTACTGCATATCAAGTGTTTTTAGATCTGGTGGTTCTGAGGAGACGATTAGAGGTCGCTTTTCAAGGTTTTGGGGATAGTCTCTGTCATGTGTTGAGTTGGACGTTGATGCTAACTGTTGTTGAACCTCTGTTTACAGGAGGTTGGAAGCATCATTGGAAAGGTAACTATCATGTTCATAAACACATCACAATCGTATCAATATTACAAAACTGTTTCAAGACAAGTACATTTTTTTAATGTGACATCTCTCCGATGTTTTAACTGTTGTCTGTCTGCTGCCTGTCTTTTCAGAAAGGAGAGACAGTGAAGAAGATGCGTGAAGAGGTAAGTGCAGTATGTATCCCATAATGCACCTTACCCAGATTAAGAATGGATATTATTAAATGGATAGTATTCCATTTAGTACTTCATGATCTCCTTTATTTCTCTGACTGTGTCTACTGTTTGACCCGCAGAGCGGTGCACGCATCAACATCTCTGAGGGAAACTGCCCAGAGCGGATAGTTACCATCACCGGACCCACAGATGCCATCTTCAAGGCCTTCGCCATGATCGCATACAAGTTTGAAGAGGTATCTAGCATACATACAGTGCCTTGCGAAAGTATTCGGCCCCCTTGAACTTTGCGACCTTTTGCCACATTTCAGGCTTCAAACATAAAGATATAAAACTGTATTTTTTGTGAAGAATCAACAACA